>NW_023270855.1:31890415-31921899 GCF_011800145.1 Mirounga leonina | reverse complement strand
GAAAGAAAGAAAGAAAGAAAGAAAGAAAGAAAGAAAGAAAGAAAGAATCATTTGAAATACTGGGTAGAGTACATGTAAATTGTGAAGTAAATTAATTAGCTCTGCATCGATTGGTATCAAAAGTCATTAGCCCTGCACTGTGAGGAAATCCCGGGAAGCCCCAGATGTGCAGAAGAAAAGGCTATGAATGAGATCAATCTTTGCTCTTCAACATTGATGCTTTAAAGGGTCCCCACTGTATAACTTGCCCAGAAGCATTCCAGTGGGAAGAACTCATGGATTTATATCTGCCACATGTGTCACTGAGCACAAATACGCCTGATAAATAATTGAAGCTCAGTAAAGCGAACTCCTCCACTGTGCTCCTATCATATGAGCTAAAGAACAGAGAGAGGAAGGCAAAAAGGTCAAGTTTCCCATGTGAATTTCCACTTGGCATCCCACTTATCAATTAGATCATTACTCTGCCTCATGGAAGTATCAGCTCATTGTATTAGGGAATCCAGGTGCTAGTATATAGTCAGCAAACCTAGTTTCCTTCTTTCCCATACTACAGAGCCCTTTCCAAGAGTCCAAGCACAGGGCAGGGCATTATCTATAATCCTCACAAGAATCCTGTGATTTCTTTTTTTTTATTTTAATTGTTTTTAATTTTTTTTTTATTTTGTTTTTGAGAGAGAGAGAGAGAGAGAGAGAGAGAGAGAGAGAGAGCGTGCTGCGAAGCACCAGTGGGCAGGAGGTAGTGAGGGAGAGGGAGAGAATCTTATGCAGGCTCCATGCCCAGCGCAGAGCCTGATGCAGGGCTTAATCTCATGACACTGAGATCATGACCTGAGCCAAAATCAAGAGTAGGAGACTTAACTGACTGAGCCACCCATGCACCCCATCTTGTGATTTTTACAGTTGAAGACATTGAGGCCTGGGGACAGAGCATCATTTATCTTAGGGAACAGAGCTAGTAAGTAGTAGATCTGGGATTTTATTCATTTATTTTAGAGAGAGAGAGCATGAACAGAAGGGGCAGAGGGAGATGGAGAGAGAATCTCAAGCAGACTCCAGGCTGAGTGCGGAGCCTGGTGTGGGGCTCAATCTAACGACTCTGAGATCAAGATCCAAGCCGAAACCAAGAGTCAGATGCTCAACCAACTGCGCCACTCAGACACCCCAATCTTAGTGTTTTAAATGAAAAAGGTGGACATAAATACAGCTCAAATAAGATAACAAATAATGATTATCAACAACTCTATGCCAAAATCTTTAAAAAACTTAGATGAAAAGGTCAAGTGCCTAGACATGCATAAGTTACCAGGATGGGCATAGGAAATAAATAATAAAAGCTTGTATAGTCCCATAACTATTCAAGAATTAGAAGTGGTGATGAAAAATCTTTTTGCAAAGAAAACACCCTGTCAGATGGTTGTACAGGAAAGTTTTTCCAAGCTTTCAAGGAAGAGATCATTCCAATTCTATGCAAACTATTCCAGATAGAAAAAAAAGAACTTATTCCCCACTGATTCTATAGGTTCAGTATAACCCTGTTACTAAGACCAGACAAAAACATTGCAAGAGAGAAAAATTATAGCCTCGCTTCACTCATAAGTACAGATGCATATCATTCTTCTTAGTAGTGTACTCAATTATAATCCACAAGAAACCTGATTTTTATTTTTTATTTTTTTTTAAGAAGGTCTTTTTTTTTTTTTTTAAGATTTATTTATTTATTTGACAGAGAGAGACACAGCGAGAGAGGGAACACAAGCAGGGGGAGTGGGAGAGGGAGAAGCAGGCTTCCCGCCGAGCAGGGAGCCTGATGCGGGGCTCGATCCCAGCACCCTGAGATCATGACCTGAGCTGAAGGCAGACGCTTAATGACTGAGCCACCCAGGCGCCCCAGAAACCTGATTTTTAATTCATATGTAGCATTGTTAACATTATAGAAGAATCACATTAGCTTCAGAAGGTACAAATTTCCTAGCTGTATGATGTAAAAATGTTACTTAAGCTCTCAAAAACTTAGTATCCTCCTCTACAAAATGGTGTTTCATAATATCTACCTAATTGTGGGATGATAATAAATGAGGTCAAAAATATAAAGCCCTTAGCTCAGTGTATGGAAGTAACAATAAGCAATAATAAGTCACAGCTGCTATTTATCACGTGTTTAGTTACTTGGCTGAGTGTTCTTACAAACGGAAAACAGAATGAAACAATTTTCCTTTAATGCTCACAACCTCAAGAGCACAATCCTGGCTTAAGGCATGAAGTAACTGAGTCAGGAAGAATTCCCACTGGCCCAAAGTTACACAATTTGTAAAAAGTCAAGTTAATATAACAGCTGTGTGCATTCTGAACACTGGTGTACAGTGGGCATTTCCAGTTGGAAGCAGTTTGAATAGCTGCTTTTGGGGACACAGTGCTTCCTCTGAGAGGCACTCTAGTTCCTTCCATGAGGCATGGGATGTGTTCACCTTTTTGGGAAAGGTAGTTTTCAGGTTGGGTTTGATTTGTGACATGTGAGATTAAATTGCAGCCTTTCTAATGGAAGGGCTTCAGAGGGCAGGAGTGAGTGATACACTGTCATTTATCCATTCCTGCGTGGGGGAACCTGGAACGTTAATGAGATCAGACCTGTCATGGCAGCTCCCTCCCCTACTGCCACAAATTCTAGATCAGAAGAATTTTTTTGTTTTCACTCTGGCCACTTCCCTGCCCACCTGGAGCTCTCTTCCAGGTTCCTGAGAAATAAGATTTATGATAATTTATCTTAGGCAGGGCTTGTGGCTTTATTCCATTAAGGTTATCAAGAATGTTGCCAATATCCATTTCACATTTTCATAGGAAAAGATTATTTACACAAACAATGAATCTAGAAAAATGAATGAGAGTTCTCAATTGGGAGAACAGGTGAGTGGCAGGAAACATGAGTCTTGGGAACTCTGCTGGCTTGAAAAATCAGTGGGGACGATAGAGTGTTTCATTCTATTCTTTCCCCAGAGAAGCTTCCCTATCAGTTGGACACAGAGAACTAACAAAGATTTAAGAATCAATTTGCCCTCTACGTGTGGAAAACACCATCCTGTTAAAGATTATACCAGATACTATGCTGCGCAAGGTGATTCCCTTGTATCTTAAGAGACTTTATGCTTGTCTTCGTACTACTGGCACCTTAGAAAGGAAATCAGCAAGGATGCATTTCTCAGAATTTATGTCCCTAGTGATACTAGGAACTGTGAATGTTAACATATTTTCAAGAAGTTTAAGATAGAGAAAACAAGATGGTGAGAGAGGGTTTTGAAGATGCCTGGATGCATAAAAATTTTGAGCTGAACCTCCAGGTACCACCTGTTGGTCCCTTGCCCATACCATCCAGCTCTCCTAGTGTTCTCTAGGGTTAGAGCTTCATGTTCAGTTGGCTCAGCTGAATATTATCAAGTTATTTCTTCAACTATGCTTAGAATCAGCTTTGGAGAGAGGTAGGTAATACTGAAAGAGTGAAGTGGGTGGATGGTGAACATTTGAAACATTTGTTCATTCAACCCAGAAGCAAATACATTATGAAAGAAATAGGGTATGGGAGTTCCCCAAATCCATACATCAGTGAAAAGGCATAAATGGTGATTTTCCCTTTCTTTCCCATCTTTCCTTCCCTTTCCCTGCTGGAGAGAGATGATAGATTCTGAGGAGGAGATGGTGAGAGGGAGGGGCATCTCATGGAGGTCCGTGGTCAATGGCAGCATGCGCTACAGCTGGAGATGCAGGACAGCATGGGGAGGGGGTGTCACACAGAAGTCGGGAGAGTGGTGTGTGCAGTGTTTGAGGGAGCAGAGAAGAGCGGATGAGGGGGCAGTGGTGGTGGGCAGGGAAGGATGACAGAACATTTAGGAGATTGCTTATACTGAGCAAATGAGTATATATATTGAAGACAATGTGAGCTAGGTTTCCTACTGTCTCCAAGGGCATTTATAAACACAGAAAGGGAAAAAGAGTAAGATTTGAATTGGAAAGTTACATTTGAATGAGTATGAATTCATGGTGGGATGTATATGTACACATGCATACTCATGCATGCATATATAATAATAAACAAATATGTAAGTATATATGCATGTATTTCCTAGCTCTGTGTGTTGAGAGGATGTAGAAACAATGACATCCCAGGAGCAATGAGCACACCAAGCACCCGGATGTTAGTTTCTAAAACTATCCTCCAACAGGAACTATGGTTGCTTGGAGAAACAGCTGATTCCCAGGCAGGACAGGAAAAGTATACGATGATCCTGGAACTTCTTATTTGGTACCAGAGAGTAAGGAAATGTTCAAATAATGATGAGAAAACCTAGGAAACACCAACTTGACTAGGAGATCAAGTGAAAGGATGGGTCATTATAGTATGCCTTCTATGTGATGCACGGAGAAAATCTCAGCATCACTTCTGCAGAATTCCTGCCAGGGATGCATGCAAGAATGCACGACTGGAGTCTAATCATGAAGTTACTATCTGTAAGCGTCATCTTACGGGAAAATGTGAGATAAGACTAAGAAACGGATCCAGATCAAAGGAAACTATGAATGACACCACATATTCCTGGATGGGATCCTGGATCACCAAAGAAAATGAGTCATTGTTGAGACAGTTGGCAAAATCTAAATGGGGTCTATGGATTGGATGAGGGCACATATCAATGCTGATTCCCCAAGTGGGAGAGTTTTATAGTAGTTATGAGAGGACAGTCCTTGCTTTAGGAAGGCAAACTGATATTTACATAGGGATCAGGGGGCATCATGTCAGAAGAATATCTCTATCTGAGAGAGAGAGAGAAAGAAAATAAATGCATTGACATTAAAAGTTGGGTAATTTGGGTAAAAGGAATGTGACAGTTCTTGCCCCTCTTCTATAGGTTTGAAACAGCTTCAAAATTAAAAAAAAAAAAAAAAAAAAAAAAACTTAAAGTGCTGAGCTCTGAAGAGTAGAAAACAGCATACGTTTCAGGGAAAGATTACATTATATACAGTTTGAATACCTTCTGTGCTTTTTAAGAAGTACAGATCCTAGAGAAGACCCTTTGTTGGGAAGAACTGGTTAGCAGGATTGTGAATGGCAATGAGTGTTGGTGATCTAGATGACTTCAGTGAAGAAAAGGAAAGGGAGATTCATTATAAGAGAAGAGGAGAGGGTGACAGGATGGGGGTGTGAGAAAAAAAAATTGTTAGATATTGAGAGAGAACACGCACACACACACATGCAAAGAATTGCCACAGGGAATAGAACCAGTAGGAAAAGAAGGATGCTAGGGAAAAGTTGGATAAATTCTGTTGTAGACCATAATCCTTCCATTATTCCAAGGCACTGCCAATATCATCCACATTATTCATCAGCACCATTGGGACAGACACCGTGTGCTACCTTGTTTGATTTAATGATAAGCATGAGGCTGATCAGAGGACAGGTGCTGAAGCACAGGGCAGCCCAGAGTGGACAGGTACATTTGGCTTTCAGATGAAAAGTGAGATGAGGGTGCCTGGGTGGCTCAGTTGGTTAAGCGACTGCCTTCGGCTCAGGTCATGATCCTGGAGTCCCGGGATCGAGTCCCGCATC
Source organism: Mirounga leonina (assembly GCF_011800145.1). Lineage (NCBI taxonomy): Eukaryota > Metazoa > Chordata > Mammalia > Carnivora > Phocidae > Mirounga > Mirounga leonina. The sequence goes on along the minus strand of NW_023270855.1, from coordinate 31,916,303 downwards.
GGGCTCCCTGCTCGGCAGGGAGTCTACTTCTCCCTCTGACCTCCCCCCCGCCATGTGCTCTCTCTCTCTCGTTCTCTCTGTCTCAAATAAATAAATAAAATCTTTAAAAAAAAAAAAAAAGAAAAGTAAGATGAAACATAAACCTAAATGCTCTAATACATGGTATAAAGGAATCAGACTGAGCCTCTAGAGAGTGGCAGATACAGTATGAAAGGACCTCAAAGCATGAATGAAAGAGAACATTCAAATTCCTTGAGCTCCCTCTCTGGACTAGGTACTTTGTATCTACTGTCCCATTATTCCTCACAGTGTGCTCAGGAGGTGGGAATTAGACACAGGAACTGCAAGGTAAAGAGGTTCGACACCAGACCAAGGTCCCCCAACTAATAAATGGCAGAGCCAAGATTGGACACCAAGTTCACAAGACACCAAAAATTATTTTTATTCCACCACAGTAGGCTGCCTTCTGCCTGGGGTACAGGGATGGAGCTCGGATGGAGAAGCCTTCATGGAGGAAGTGTGCAGACTTCTGTGTAGGGGGTGACTGGTTGGCAGGAAGAGGGATGGACTCCTGGCAGAAGGTGAAGGAAGTGCCAGCACGTGGAGATGAGGAAGCCGGGTGGTAGTATAGGGGCAGTGCCACTGATTTCAAAGACGGCTAAAATACAAGATGACCCATTCCATGGCAAGTATGGATTCCAAGCCCAAAGACTGAGCCCTTGGTGATGCCGACTGGTGGGCTGCAGAAGAGAGAGCACTGGCAACACTTCTGTGTCCTGCTGCCATGCCCTGAAGCTTAGGGTCAAAACCCAGTGTGCACAGACTCACAGGGAAACATTTATTTTCAGATATCATTTAAGGTAAGCAATGCCCGAAGGACTGAAAGTGTCAACTTTCAAGGTGCTATTTTTGAAACTGCAGAACCTTCCAGTTGGGATACATTTTCTGAAAATTTTCCCCATCATTATTAGCAATTCTGCCAAATAATCACATCCCTAAAAATATTTCCTCCTTGATAATGCACAAATGAGGTCTCTTCATGGAAGAGGAGCAAGGCAAAGAAGGTGATGAATTGCAAATCAATCATAATTTATGCAGATATTCTACTGAAAACTACATTCATCACCTTTTCCAAATAGCACCACAAGAATTTCCTTTAAGTACCAGAAGGCTATTTTCATAAATTGGACACTAATTTATTTCTCTAATCAATGTATTTTTATGCCCAAAAGTCAAATAGTAAACAATGCAGTTAGGGTAGGAATTATAAACTGGAAGAACATGGGACATGGTATTCAAAAAAAGAAAAAAAAGAATGAAACAGCCAAATACTTTTTCTACGGCTTTAGTTCTGCTTTTTTAAGTGCTTTTGTTACCAAAGGACGTTGTGATGTAATTGATCCTAGTCATGCTGAATATGAACACAAAAATGCCAAATTATCATGAGACGCATTTGGGAGAAAAATTGCCATCAATGCTCAGTGTCCCTGGCAGCTACAGATATGATGAGTAAATGAATAGAGCTCTATCTTCCAAAGCCTGACCACCACAGTCACCAGCATCTAAGAACAAATGGTCATCCAGCAGGACTCAGTCGCTATTTCTCTGACTTGCCTGTGTCAAATGTCACCCTTTTTTTTTTTTTTTTTTTTTTTTTGGTAGCATCCCATTTGTAGGGGAGCAGACAGAGAAAAGTTTAAAGGCCTTGACTCTGGGGATTACTGATCCGGTGTTTAAGTATGCATGCCGGAGGCTAGTTTCCTCTAAAGGAAATCCTGACTCAAGATTGTGAGGGCAGGTTGATTTGGAAGGTGATTCCAGAAAGCACCAGTCAGGAAGTGGGGAAGTGAGGTAGGGGAAGGAATACATGAACCAGATGTGTTATTTTTTGTGGGCTAGAGGGGCTGAATCCCACCGAGAGACAGTGTACACATGTTTCAGACCTATTCCACCACAGGAGCGAGGTAAGATGGGTATTTATCCACTAACTTCGTTTAGTCATATGTGATAACTGCTACCACAGGGAGGTAGGGTAGCAGGGAATTACATTTCCAATCAATTTTGCACTGCTCACAGGCAGAGTGGACAGCGTCAGTGGCCAGCTAGAACATCACTGTGTTTACAGATGGAAGCCAAGGGTCAATGTGTAGTGGAATGATCACTGTCAACAGGTACATCGGCAGCATCTGCTGCAGGATCTTTTAAGGAGCAATGCTGAGAAGCCTGGGTCAACACTTGATTCCAAGCCAAAGAGCATGCACGTGCATGCACACACACACACACACATACACACACTCTTTAGGATAAAGTATTAATAAGCATCAAATAGACCATCAGCAAGCCATTTCAAGACCTGCTTTGAGATGCACACCAGTGCTTAGACTCTTCCAGTGCTCATCAATGTCTCAAAGACTAAGCCATCTAAGTTATCTGCCCCTTGGTCTAATTATCTGCTCAAAGGACTCAAAATAAAAGGGGAAAGTCAAGACACTGCCATAAGAAGGAAGAATGATTGCAATGTATAACTTATTTACTGTCATATAATCCCATGGCAACCTATACATCTCCTTTTATTAGCATTCATTACATTTGTAATTATTTCTTTTTCATTATCTGTCTTCCCTGAGAGGCCATAAACTCAATGGGGCCAGAGACCATGTCTGACTACTCAAAGCTCTATTCCCTATGTCTAATACGTAGTAGAAACTCAATCACTCACTACTTTTGAATGCAAGAATAAAGGAACAAATGAATCAAGTTATTACCATCATCCATCAGGCAAAATGAATTACATAGCCGAGGTGCTGGACCACTGTTATATATGAGGTAACTTGCTACAAATTAGAAAATGGTGTTCTCTTCTTTGGGCAGATAAATCCCTGAGCCATGGCTCACTGTTTAACAAAAGGAATGCAGACTGAAATTCAGCCCTGGCTCACCCATTATTAGGATGTCTACTGTAGTCATAGAACTGTATGCTCATATTTCTGGTTTTCCTTCTTCCTATGAGTAAAAGTAATTTCCTGTTCCTGTGAAATTAGATGTGGCCACATGGCTTGCCATGGCCAATGAATAAAAGCAGAAGTGAGCCAACTTGGAGGTGGAGGCCTTTGAGAGTGCACAATTTAGCATAATTTGCCATATTCCTTTCCTTTTGCCATAGTAACCAGTAATATTTCAGATGGTAGAACAATGATCAGCCTGTATCTCTAAAGCGAAGATGATAATTGCAGAACACCCAGCTAATCCACAAAGATCTATGGCATAAGGTAGAAAGATACTTTTATTTTTTTATAGATTGGGGTTGTTTGTTACTATAGCACACTTAGCTCATTCTGACTGATACTGTGCACAGCCAGCAGCTCTATATTTGGTGACCCTGGGTAGATTTATATAACTTGCACATTCTCTTATCTCATGAACTTCTCTGCATACCACACCCACATGCATGCATTATCTTCTCTCTGTATGCATACAAGAGAACCTCTAATAAGCATCGCCTTTCTATGTGGGAAAGAAGATGGAGAGCTTAACCACTTCTGCCAACAGAGGCCCTTCCGAAATCATGTGAAGGAGAAAAAAAAAAAAAAATGCTGCATGCTGTTCATTTAGAAGGGAGGCCTAATTCTTCCATCCTCATGTAATCTCAAGAGCAATTTCTACACCATCAAGGCCACCACTCCCCAGGGGGTCAGAGCTCCAGGCTCATAATTAGTTGTAATACTACTACTATCACTGCTAATTAATGGTCGATGTTCAGCTTAAATTGAATCCTGCCCATTTCTGACTCCTACACTGTAAGTCAAATACAGTTCCCATTTCCAAATTCGGTACTTCATCTTAACAGTATAATTTTATTTAAAAAAATAAAGAAAAAAATTAAATCAAGGAAGAAATGACATTCCCCAAACTAGTTAGTTGGGTTATCAAAATTAAAAGCATTAACAATTAATAACATAGGATTAGTATTATTATAGAAATGCATTCAATCTTATATTAAAATACAATTCTTTTAAGCCACGGCTGTCACAGTTAAAATGTTAATAGTATTTAAACATAAATCCTTCTCCCCATGAAGCAAGAATCATTGTGCAGGCACGTTAGCTATTCTATTCACTTTAGAGATGCTGCCTGGGAGAGCATTTTAATGTAAGCCTTGTCAGTGTTAATCCTGATGTCTGATGCCAAGATGTGTGTTATATTACTTTACGTAACTGAAAAATGGGAAGCCTTTATATCGGATTACAGGCTGAAATAATGACCTCCTCTCGGAAGCAGGGCCTGGGATATAACAAGGTGCCAAATGGGATTCTAGGTTGGAGCTTCTGCAAGACTTGAAAGGAGCCAGGTCTTTTGTTCAGACACATTCAATCACTAACAAAATGCTTTTGCCCCTTGCTATCTACTTAAGGCTCATTTACAAAGAAGAGTAAGCAAGAGAGACAGACTTGATTCATGGAGGGATGGCCAGCCAAGCTTTGGACTTGGGTAGACAATGGTGGGAATGTACCAAGCCATTTCTTCATTGCCATAACCAATAGCCTAGTGCAATGGTGTTCAAAACGTGCTCATGGAGTCCAAGGTTATGTGCAAGAGCTTGAAGCTCACTAGGGGCTGGGTCAGGGAGAGACAGACCCAGTAGGTTCAGTGCCTTCTTACTGCAGCAGAGAAGTTCCCCTTATTTCTGTTTCATATACCAGTATTCTGTTAATGATGGCATATGAAATATGGTTCTACTCTTAAAAGAATTCATTAATTCAACAAATATTTACTAGGCACAAACAATAAACCCCTAAATAAATAATTTCAGAGAGTTATAGGTGGTATACAGACAATAAAGCATGATTATGGGATAGAAAGTGTGTAGGAGAAGGGCCACATTCACATGTGGTGAGACACAGAAAGCCTGGTTGGGGGGTGGAAATTGAGTTGAGACATGAATAAACAGAAATAGTCCATCATGTGAGATCTAGAGAAGAAATATTTCAGGCAGAGGAAGCAGCCAGTACAAAGACCCTGTGGCAGGAACAAGCTCATGTTTCTAATAACAGAAAGAGGGCAATGTGACTCTAGTCTGGAAAGAAAAAAAAGAGGCATAAAAAAGATAGGGGGGACAGATGAAGCAGATGTCACTGTCAGGTGCATGGAAGCAATGGAAGGTTGAAAAAAAGGGGGCATGACAAGATCTAGTTCTAAAGGCTTCTGCCCCATGGGAAACAGACTCTTAGGGTTAAGAATAGAAGCTGGGGGAGTAACAGGAAGTTACAATTTCTCAGGCAAGAGAACATGAGGGCCTGGGAGAGAAATGGAGCTGTGAAGATGGTAAAAATTATTTGGACGTTTAACAGTAAATCTGATAAGAAGTGATGGCTCGAAACCACTAACCACAATTTGAGAAGGGGAGGGTGGAAACATGTTGCATGTAGGGAGGGCAGAGTGGGGGATGATGCTCAGAAAGAAGACGATTGTCACTTCTGCAGACAGCTCTGGCTCAATGGCTTGCCAAGGATCAGCACAGTGTTTCTGGGCTGAGACCTGAATGTTTTGCCATTGTCTTTCTTCAACTACTTCATTCTTGCTTCCTGATCTGAGCAAGAACTTTAGGTCCGTCTTGAGACATAAAACCCAACATATTTTATACTCCGAGTTAATGTTCTTTTAGGCTCAGTGAATGAACTTGGTCTCTTTTTAATGTCTAGATTATGTATTCTCTCCCTTCACCTGAAGGTGGCTACAAACAAAATGATCTCTAAATTTTTACTTCCTATGACAAATAAGGGGTTTGTGGACTTCATTAATGTGGGGACTGTGTCTTTTTCCCCTTCGCAACCATCCCATATAAATAGCCTCTAATTAGTTAAAAGACTCAACAAGTTATACCATCAGAACAATGTATAGTAAAATCTGATAGCCCTAATTATCTTAATAATCAGCAGAACCACTCTCAACCTAAGAAGAGGATGAGTCATTAATGACAATTTATGAAGATTACCCACTTCCTCTTTGTTTGCTTATGCAGTTTGCCTTTTCCATGTTAAAATCTGGACACACTTTCTACTTCAATCTAAAAAGGGTGATTTTTAAGAAGTTCCTGAAATAAGACAGGATCAAAATATAAGTAATAATTACATTTATTCTCAATTAATATCACAGTGAATTTATCACAGAACACATAATTAAGTTATAAATGAAATCTCAGGACAGAAACTGCCCCCCTTTTAAGATTTCTCACTCCCCATACACACAAAAATGAGAAGAAATATGTTCTCATTCTGATCCTAAATCACCACTGAAACAGTGACATCACTTGCTTTCAATGCAATTTGCTTTATTTTGTGATTACCTTATCATACGCCCTCTTTTTTTTTTTCCTGTGTAATTGCTTTAATCCTTTTATCTAGAACCAGAGGGAAATCTATCAGCTTCACCTTTTTGGTATGCTTCAGCTCAAGGAAACTATATAATTCAAAACTAATCCAAAATTTAAGACCAAATATCACATATTATATACTTCCTAGACCTTTGAGAGTTTCACTCTAAATATATGAACAAAATCCTCCCCATACCTACACCCTAGGGTATGTCCTTACCATCCCAGGTCATGAGACAAACCTATTTGTGGTTAGAATGCAGGGTGGGAAGGCAGCTTAAAGTGTGTCTACTTCAAAAATTTTTGGATATGGTGAAGAAATGGACTCCAAGAAGAATATAAGGACCAAGGTCATTCGAAGAGCTGGTGACAGTCTTGAGACTAAAACCCAACATATTTTACTCTCAGTTAATGCTCTTTTAGGCTCAGTGAATGAACTAATGCAGAAACACTTAAGAAATAACTTATATCTCTTTTCATTATGTTTTGCCACTACAAAGACTGAACATGGCCCTACCAAGAGAGCTAATTTCAATATTCAAAAAAGAATAATCTTCTCAAAGAATCAAGGGATTCATCAAGTGATCCCCTTCTGTCTGCATTTCAGGACACCAAAACGCCAGTCCTCTGTACAAACATGCTTTCTGGATTCTAAAGCAGGGAGATTAATGTTCTTCCATTTCCTAGTCACAGTATAATCAGTATGAAGGAATAAGATTAGTGTTATGCCATTTCCACACACAAAAAATTTCTCAGTGCAACTGTCAGTGTATGTGTTTCAAAATAATAATGGGGAATGCTTAATACAAGGTATTGCTCCTTATCTATGGATTGTGAAAAGAAAATTAGCTCACACATCCCTTGATATAGAAAGCACATATGAAGACCTGAATTACACCATCTTGCCATCGATATTGTTTTGCTAAAAGTCAGTTTATGCCCCAGCCCCAAGTACCACAAGGCTCACAGTGCATTTCTCTGACAGAAACTCAGAACCTGAAACATACATTACTCTTGCCTTCATACCAGCTGACATTAGATGTAAGCTCCTCAACTCCTCAACTCCGAAACTCAAAATGATGTCCTTTAGACTCTCCATCTCTTGAATCTGATTTTCTATCGGTGTTGGGCTAATTTCTTGCTCAGCTTGGGGTAGAGGAGCCTGGGGGAGGAAATAGATGTGTCTAGCCATTTTTAGGCTTAAATTACACCAGCTCAGTGAGTCCAGATTGAAGGAAGAGGAGAAGGAGAAGGGGGAAGGAAAAAAAAAAAAAAAAAAAGGATCTTCCTACTGCTTTTATATAAAATTCCAGGAAAAGAGTTTAATTGACGGTTCAATCATATGCTCACTCCTTAGATCAGTCACTGTGGCCAGTGGTATACCTTGATTACATATGCCTGGTCATATCCCCATTCTGTGGCTGAGACCAGAATACTGTGCCACTGTCTTTTCTTAAATATTTCATTCTTGCCTCTTGATCTGGCTGAGAACTTTATGTTTCATATTACCAGACTATGTACTGATACGGATACCATGAATAGGAGACCATGCAAAACCATATGACATGTGGGCAAAATGTAATCCAGTGAAAATGGGCCCCTATTATCAGGAATCATTTAAAGTTATGCCTGGAAGACAGAAACAACAGGTGCCCTCTGCTGTTTCAAATGAGTTTACTAAGAAATCAAAGTCTGTGTCCTCTTTAATAATGCACCTTCATTCCAAAATCAGAAGTAAAAGGGTTTTCTCCAACCCGCAAGCTCAAATAGTTCAGCTCCTTCTACTAGATAAGCCAAGAAGAACGAGCAATGCATAAAGGTCTCTCAGATCACTCTTTCTTTCATGTTTAAATTCCATAACTATAACCACAGTTGATACATTTTCTAACTTAGATACCACATTAAGGAAAAAAAATACCCTTCATCTGGTTGTGTTCAATACTGAATGCCTGCCTGCATTTTCATGTACTAGTCACTGCCCCAACCTTTCTTAAAGTACATCCTTTTTTTTTTTTTTTAACTTCCTGTCTAAGGTTACCAGATGAAAATTGCCTACTGTAATTCTAGGGTTTTTTTTTTCGGTTTTACTATTCACCTAAATCTGTGTGGTTTGGAGTTTTCTTCTGGAGTAACATTAATCCTAATGATAGCTGTCACTTTTTACCTACTGGTTATTAAATCCTAACTATATTTAGCATCACCTACATTATCATTAATCGTCATACCAGCAATTATTATCTTCTCCATTATATAGTAGGGGAAACTGAGCCTTATAGAGCTCAAAGGTTTGCTCAAGGTCATGCAACTGAGAAGTGGTGTAGCCTGAAGCCAAACTTTTCTCTCTGCACTACCAAACCTCTGCTTCTAACTTTATGCTCTATTCCTGCCTTTCTGTCTACCAAGTACTCCGTCTCTCCCAGGTACCGTGGCAAACACTACCCATGCATGACCTCATTTAACTCTTACTTTACACTTAGAAGATACAGATTCGCATTCCCATTTTATAAGTGAGAAAGCTGAGGCTCAAAGAAATTAATCAACAGACCTAAGTTATCTAACAATTACTTTAAAAGCTCAGATAGTTTTATCTATGAATCTCTTGTTACCCGCATTTTGTTGTTTTGCTCAACCCAGTCTTAATAGGCACTCTTGCCACAAATCATCTCATTGTGAAAAATAGTTTAAAAAAATAGAGCCATCTCATAAGGACAAGGACTGTCCTCATTCTTCCTGGAGCTGGTTCCTTTTGGCAGTGGGTAATGCCAACTCAGTCACATTCAGGAAGCCTGCCTTGCCTTCTTCAATGCCATAACAGTAGAATGGATTTCTGGAAGTAGAGACCTACCTTAACAAGGAAGGAGGAAACTGCAAGGTGCAAATGACTAATCTCTTGTTACCTTCCTCTTAAAGTTCCATGCATATGTGCTAAAAAATCAGAACCCGGGGAGCCTGCCTCTAGTTTGAGAAGATTCCAGATTTCAAAAGTTCTGGGTACAATTTGAAAGGTCATTCATTACCCTGCTTTTGCTAGAAACAGACACACACACACACACACACACACAGGCACACATGATTCTTCCATATCGGTGCTTCTCAAACTATGTGCAGTGAAGGACATGTGTGTATATATATATTTCACCTCTATTCATGGCCGACCGATACACTGTCCTAGTGGGGATGATGAGAGACAGCTGACACCACAGATGACTCACTGCAAGAATATGACCACACTTAAACTGGTCTTGACCTTATTCAATAAGACAAGTCCACTGATCATGCACTTTGATGTCAAGGCAGTGTCCAACTGTGACAGAGCTTCTCATCCCAGACTGGTATCATGCATTTCTTCAGGACTGGCACTAACCGTCCTATGATATTTTGAGTCGCCCTGTCCCATAATTTTAGACCCAGAGGTGGCAGACCCCATGCACAGAGTGGCAAGGAAGTGTGCATGCTGCTAAGGAAGCCACCACTGCAGCCAGCAAGACTGTTTCTGGAGCCAGTTTGGGCAACAGCGGAGAGTACCAACACTGTAAATATTTTCTGATCTTGTAGAGACCCACCTGCATTTTTCTGTGTGTACTATTAATAATAACTAATATTTGTAGGCTATCTTGATGGTTTTCAAAAGTTTTCTTATATGTTAGCTAAAATAGCCCCACTACAACCTGTGAAATACCTCTACCCTAGCCCACCTTCCCATTCTACAAGAAAGGAACTGAGAGTATTTGTGTAACAAACCCAAGTTTACATAGTCAGTTTTAGAGCCTAGCAAGGATGACACCGAAGTTTCATCTGATTTGCCAACCCTGAATGACTGATGACGATTGCCAGGAGGGTACTTGGAGGCTATGTGTGGGCTCAGTGTTAGAGTGTCTGATAGATTAGCAATGTCTTCCAGGTCAGAGTAGATACACTGCATTATCTTGGATAGATTCCAGTCTAGGTAGACTGATTTCATTCTCCAGGTATTTTACCACTTTACCAAGAGCTGATCCTCCCAAGGACCCATATCCGAAAGAGAGAATCGACCAGAACGATAACTAGAGAACGCTGGGGCTACAGCATAGCTTCATTCTAATTGTTTCACTCAGGTCACCTACTCTCCTACCCAGCCTCTAGCCAATGGTTTCCTCCTCCACTATTGATATTTGGGCAGCTATCTTGCACAATGTAGCATATTTAGCAGCATTCCTGGGCTCTACTTTCTAGATGCCAGTAGCACTCTTGCCCCAAAGTGACAACCAAAAATGTCCCCTAGAGGGCAAAACCATGCCATTGAGAACCACTGCTACAGTGCAAATGGAATTCTTTCTCCTTCTATGAATACCATGAAATAATTGTTTCTGTACCTTCAATTATATTTTATATTGTTTCCTTTTTTAAAAATTTCTCAACCTCTTCCTTCTCCTCCCTGCTAGCTTCCCTAACCCATCAAAATTCTTGTCATTCTTCAAGATCATTGAAAAACCTACCCCAATGAAAGGCCTTTCCTGATCAATCTCTTATGGTTTTTGACCCACTTTGCACCTGGTCTGCATCTTACCAACTCAAGCTGAGTGAACTTCATTTTACCAGCATAATCCTATTGGCTTATTTCTTCCCAAACTGATGGTAGGTTTGTAGGGGACCACAATCCTCACTGTGACTCAATAGTACTCAGCACAATATCACCCCTGTTGATGGGAAATTATAATTTATTGAAATTAAGTAAAAAGAGATTTTATTTTTCCTCATTTAGGACCTTCTGTGGGTTTTTGGACTCCAGTTAACAGAACTTTTTACTGGCTTTCAGCAGCCACACAAATCCCTAGTAGTTTTAGCTAGTCTTCTCATTTGGGGATGGATGAAGAGTGCCCTTCCCAACCCCAGTTGTAACAACCACAGATGACTCTGGACAATGCCAAATGTCCTTGGGAGGTGGGGAATGGCAAGTGGGGGTGGGGGATGATGGGGATAGACACAACAGAATTGCCCAGTTGAGAACCACTGTCTAGCGTGAGGTCCCATTTACACTGTTGTCCCAAAGAAATTATTAATAGCGTCCTCCACCCCTTTACTTCAAATATGTCCCAGTTTGGAAGAGGGATTACACTATATCTCTACTTACTTTCCTGAGGCAGTGACCTTACTCTCTCCTCATGCAGATTCAGGAGTGAAGCAACACATTAGTCTGAATCCCTATGCCTCCAAGGAATGCATTTTTGTGGTGAAAAGATCTCCTCTTCCAAGAATATAATGCTCTCTTCTCCCTTCATACAGGCAGTTTTGGGAGATAAAATCAGCACAACCTTTCTGCAGGGAAATGTGAAGGTCATAAACTATCTCGGCCTCCCAAAAAAGAATCACGTAATGTTTACAGCTTTTCTCGAAAAGGTTGTACATTCTATAGATGTCCTTCCATGTCATGCTAACCCCAAATGTCTCAAAAACAAGTTTAAAGCACTCAGATCCATTGACCCAACTTATTCTGTAGCCAAGAAACAGCTGTGTTCCACATTAACAGAAAGGGCTCATTCTCTACTGATGGGAGATGCCAACACACCTGGTTAAAAAGTTCAAAAAAAGTTTAAAATGAATCAGCCATTTTGACTAGCACAGTGGTTCTCCAGCTTCCCTGTGTATGAGAATCACCTGGAGGGCTTGTTGAACCAGAGATTGCAGAGACCCCTCCTCTCAGATTTCAGTAGGTCAGGGACAGAACTCATCATCTGCATTTCTAACAAGTTCCCAGTTAGTTGGGTTGTTGGTGTAGTGCTGTAGTTGCTGGTCTAGTGCTCTAGAAAATGCCAGCAGCTCCCTGCTTACCCCTCAAGGATCGAAGCATTCAATACTGGGGAATGGTCTGGGGAAGAAAGAAGGGAGCTCAGGTGTCTTTTTTTTTTTTTTTTAAGATTTTATTTTTTATTTGACAGAGAGAAACACAGCGAGAGAGGGAATACAGCAGGGGGAGTGGGAGAGGGAGAAGCAGGCTTCCCGCCGAGCAGGGAGCCCAATGCGGGGCTCGATCCCAGGACCTGGAATCATGACCTGAGCCGAAGGCAGACGCTTAACAACTGAGCCACCCAGGCACCCAGGAGCTCAGGTGTCTTAATCAGACTGCTTGCACAGCTGTTTCAGCTAATCAGAAGAAAATTATTCTGCTGGGCACCACACTAGGCGCTAGAGATGCAGCCAGAGCAGGACAGATGCAAACCCTTTTCACCATACTCACTGCACGCCCCCCCCACCGCCACATAGCTGGTTTCCCCTTTTAGAGATGAAAGCTTTCCTATGGGCTCTAGTTCCATGCTTTCCAGTACTCTGTTCTATTTATCAGCTGCTCATCAGTCACTTCAATCATTCTCCAAATCCCCCTAAGAGAGGTCCCATTTTTCAAAAGCAAAGACAAAGAAGCCGGGATGACAAAACGGAACTGAAACCCAAGAGTTTCTACAGGCATCTCCTAGTTCAGCAAGTATTTCCTTTTTTTCTGTGACTCTGATCATTTCATGGAAAACCCTTACAAGTATGGCCCATACCAGTCTCATCTGTCCTTTCGTTCCCTCTGGAGATGGGAGGGGCATGGATTTATTCCTCATTTGTTGAAGGTCCTGAGAAGAGCAGTGTTTCACTCCAGCACTGATAACTGAGTGTGAAGGTGCCTCAGACTTGTTTCCAGGGAACAATAATTCAGACTATGATTTAGGACGTTTCCTTTCTTCTGTCACTGTCGCCAAGGCCTGAGGGAAAGCAATCTACATTCTCGTTGACCTCTGTGGCAACTGCTGGAGGTGTCAGCCATTTCTCTTTAACTACTCCTCACTGTTTACTCTTTAAGAGTTTTCATCTCTCAGGAATGCTCTGGCTTAACCTTTTCATTATCATTTGGGAAGGTGAGAGGAAGTGTGGGCCAAGGCATTCTCATTGGAGTCATCAAGACTCTTGTCTCATGCTGGGCTCTTTGTGGGGCTATTATATTTGTTCAGGAAATAGGGAAAATGCCCTGCGATTTGTAATCCCTCCTGTGCAGTGAAGGGGAAGCCTATAAAATAACTATATTTTTGTGATACTAGGAGCATCCGGATGGTTTTGTTACTCTCAATTTTTAGGAAAGAAAAATTTACCTTCTTTCCTAACCAAAAATGCATTTTAAGATAGTTATTCATTGGTTAACTTCAAATTACCAGGGACCTAACAATGGTTTGATAGCAGAAGGGGGACTCATTTTGTAAGTACTCTATTAGGGAAAGATGGCTCATGAACATGGTTTCATATGGTGTCCATGGGTCATATTCATATGGGTTCATATGACATCCATATATCAGCCATGGGTTGCATCATTTTCTAAGATCTCAGACTTTCTCCCAAGCACATATGCCCTTAGGATCAGAAACAACTTCTGTTTCATGAAAAATAGTTTTAGTTCAAGAACTGTATAGATTCCAGATTACAGAGGTTCTCTATCCCAGTGGCGAAACAAGCAAAAAGAGGATGGTCATTCAAATACACATAGGTCTACAAGATGGGGATCCCTGGTAGGTACAATTATAGTTAGCTCATATGCATAATATTTCCTCAGGTAATAAAGGAACCCCTGAGTTCCTTTGATGGGTCTTTGGCTTTCCATGAAATCATACATATCAAGCACTATTTACAAATACTCCCTCTTTCAAAAGGAACTGCACTGCAAGCACAGCATGTGGGAAAGGAGAAGCTACCAAATTGGAGCAAGGAAAAAGATGCAAATGTTCTTGGGTCACTCTGAGGATCACCTCACTGTCATTTATGTGCATGAGGACTGGGATCCCCTCTACAGCATTAACAGTTCTTTGTAGCTATTTTCTTTCATGTTTATGGGCTCTGAGCTATGTGAATTGTGGCTTTGGTGTAATGAGGACAGGTTGTTATTTTAACCATTCCTTCAGTTTCTTCTTGGAGGTAGAATATGAATTACAAAATTGGTGAAGCTGGAACAAACATTCCATTTTGGAGACAGAAGGAGTCTTATGCAGTGTTTTTGTTCTACAAAGGAATTCGGATTTTATCTTGGGGCAGATCGGTCCTTGCTCCAGAAGGGAATATTTTGGAAAACATCCTCTGCTCACGTAAATATAAGGTATATGCCTCTCTAGTTGAATTGATGAAGTCCTCAGTCAGCAAAGTATTCTAAACACAGATGCTTCAGGCTCTGATATTAAGAAATATATTTAATAATATCAATTGGACATGTAAAGATGTTCAACATCACTAATCATTAGAGAGACTGCCTCATGCCTATTAGAATGACTATTATAAACCTACACACACAGAGAAAATAACAAATGTTGGTATGGACATGTAGAAATTGGAACCCTTGTGCACTATTGGTGGGGACATAAAATGCTATAGTCACTGTAGAAAACAGTATGGAAGGTCCTCAAAAATTAAAAATAAAATTACCATATGATCTAGCACTTCTGGGTTTATATACCCCCAAATAATTAAAAGCAAGGACTCAAAGAGATATTGTACACCATTGTTCATCACAGCATCATTCGCAAAAGCCAAGATGTAGAAGTAATCCAGTGTCTTTCGACAGATGACTGCATAAACAAAATGTTACATATCTAATGGAATATTATTTAATCATAACAGGTAGAAAATTCTGACAAATGCTAGAACATGGATGAACCTTGAGGCCATTATGCTAAATGAAATAAACCAGTCACAAAAAGGCAAATACTGTATAATCCCACTCATATGAAGTATCTAGAGTAGTCACACTCACAGAGACAAAGAGTAAAATGGAGGATGTCAGGGGCTGGGGTAAGAGGGATATGGGAAGTTATTGTTTAATGGGTACAGAATTTTAGTTTTGCAAGATGAGGAGAGTTCTGGGAATGGATCATGGTGAGGGTGGCAATGTGAATATACTCAGTGCCACTGAACTGTCCACTGAAAATTGTTAAGATGGTACATTTTATGTTATGTGTATTTTACAATTTAAAAAATAATAGAAAATGCAAAAATATATACAATGAACATCTTAACAAGAAACTGTGATTAAAGAGATAATTTTTTCCTAAATGGAAATGTGTATTGCATTAGGGCTGAAATCATCTAGTATGGATGATTTTGATGTCTAATAACAAAATTATTTAAATATTATTTTTGATGTCTAATAGCAATATTATTTAAAAATGAATAACTGAGAATTTGAGAGAAGCATTGGATTGCATGCTTTCACCACAGGGGGAGCAGCAGACCCACCCTACTATGGAGACTGGGATGGTGCTTCCCTCAGAGGAAACAAATGTTCCACAGTCAGTCATCCTGGGGCACAAAAACAGACTTCAAGATGAAGAGAGGTAGAGGGCATTCCTATTTTGGGGGTAAATGGGCCCCTTAATCATGGTAACAAGCTAGAGGTGAGGGCAGGGAACTCCCATTCCATCAATGGTAAAAGCAGAAATATCTGAAATCCATCTTTCAGCTAGAGCTTCCTGCATTAGTAGCAGACACGACTGGTTGTCTTCCCACTCTCCATTCCTCTTTTCTACCTTGCTAAAAGATCCTCAGTTTTGTCAAGGTAATTACCTTTTTCCATCTGCTCACCTTCTTTGTGGGTAGCTAATCCCACCTTCAACTGAATTGGTCTACACCATTCATGGAAATAGAGGATATAATTCTTTTTTTTTTTTTTAAGATTTATTTATTTATTTGAGAGACAGCATGCATGAGCAGGGGGAAGAACAGAGGGAGAAGGAGAGAGAGAAAATCTCTTCCGCTGAGCATGGAGCCTGACACGGAGCTGGATCTCAAGACCCAGCCGAGATCACGACCTGAGCCGAAATCAAGAGTTGGACGCTTGCTTAACCAATTGGGCCACCCAGGCGCCCTAGAGGATATAATTCTGACCACTGACATACTAGCTATTGGGGAGACACCCATGAAACACCTCCTTGTCTCTTAAAATAACCACCTAGGAAGACATGGGCACAACTCTTCTGCTGTTTGGGTGGAATGTCTATACCACCATTGACATCTTGTGACCATGAAGGTCACTAGTCTTGAACCAAAAGCCAACAGAGAGAACACAGAGTAGAAAGAAGGGAAGAAATTATATTCTTTATTTTTGATGTTTGTGCCAATGAGATACCCAACCATGAAACAGCTTACCTTTAAACTTATTGTTTGAGCTTTTTGAATCAGAGTATTTTATAATGTGTAGACAAAAGCATTTTACTTAACTGATTCAGACTTGTAATTCCTTCAAGTTTTCCTTGAGTCATCAAAAAAAAGTTTGTTATAAATGATAGTCTAGTGTTGTCTATGCCTTTGAAGAATTAAGAGGAGATTGATGGCCACAACGGGGATGAAGAGGCCCTGGAACAAACCTCAGGAACATGTAGACGTAGTTCTAAACAGCAAGCGGTGATGAGCAGTGAGCAATGACCCACAGCAGGAAATGACAAGTGACATCAGAGTTGGATGTATAAGACATGTAAATAAGCCCTAGAGGTTTTCAGAAAGATGAGAGGAGGGGGATTCATTTAAGATGTTAACTTCATTTAGGGGCACCTGGGTGGCTCAGTCAGTTAAGTATCTGCCTTTGGCTCAGGTCATGATCCTGGGGTCCTGGGATCAAGCCTTGCATCAGGCTCCCTGCACAGCGGGGAGTCTGCACTCCCTCTCCCTGTGCCCTCCACTCCCACTTGTGCTCTCATGCTCTCTCGCTCTCTCTCTTGCTCACTCTCTCTCAAATAAGTAAATAAAATCTTTAATTTAAAAAAAAGATATTAACCTTGTTTAGACATGCAGAATAGGGGCTTGGGCTATAAAGGCTGAAAAATAGTAAATTCGGAGGCATTCAGACAATATTGGCTATAAGGATTATCACAGGATCCCCTTTCAAGAAAATGAGAGACTCCCATGGGACTTCTTACATATATATACACACACACACACACACACACACACACACACACACACACACATATATCTGCATATTTTCTGTAAGGATACTAGTCATTAGAATGACAAGTTGAAATTGCTGTATTGAGACAAATGGAAAGTTCCTCACGCCTCCTCCCTTCTCCCAAAATGAGTTGTATAATTATGCATAGCGAGTCAGATGAGATTAAGAAAGCAAAAGCCCTCACTCAGGCCTGGACAAGATAAAACAGGATGGTCAAAAGCATGATTGGTTTCCACCTTAACAGCTTACTTTCAACTCTTCAAAAACTAATAAGGAATAAGAAGCTATATTTTAGGTTAATAGTTGCACCATTATTGAAGAACCTGGCTCATATCAATGAGCCATGAGCATTTCCTACCTTTAAAAAAAATAATGAAAAGAATGATTGATTGTACTTGGCATATTTTCCTCTCTGTGGTTGCATTCCACTGCAATTATACAAATATAATATAATTTTTCCAAAGGCCATGGCCACCTGACAGAAGCATTTGAAAACCAACTATACTTTGGGCTTCCAGGCGCGCGCACACGTGCGTGTGTGTGTGTGTGTGCGCGCACGATACAACACTTCAGAAGAGAAACTCGTATTTGACATCCAGAGCCTTGTCTTCCTGCTTCCAGTCACTGCCCAGGGGTACTTATGCCAGTCATACCTGAATTTTGATAATATTGATTTTTCAGAGGTTCTTAAGACCTCTAACTGACAGCTGTCCATTATACCAAGAACTGTTACTTTCACAGGAAGGTCAGAAGCCCATTTCTGACTCTCAGTCAGTGTAAAGAAATCCTGCCCCAAAAAGTGAAATTCTTTTTCAAACACACTCACCCGCTAAGCACCAGAAAGAGCTCAGAGCTTTCAAAAGTGCTGTGAGTCTAAAGATTCAACAGCTTTGGGAAACACAGCCTGAGAGGAAACAGGAGAAAAACAATACAAAGACATCAGCTGTGTGATCACATACAGTGAGGTATCAAGATATATGACCTCATAGTTTTTGACAGGGGTTTGGAGAACCACCTAAGTTACTTGATACTGACACTAACGAGAGAGGGTTTCAGAGCAAGTTTCACGCGCAGAAGGAGGAAGGACTCAAACCCAAGCCCCACGGAGGCTGTTACCCTGTACTGAGAACTCTGCAGGCAGTTATCTTTCCCCACCTGGCTCACAGCTTATGCTGTGATTAAACCGAACCCTTCTGACTGTAAACCCTTTTGTTCTGTCTCACTATTTTACAGAGGCTCGGTGTGTTAATCAAACTGTCATCAAAAAAAAAGGGGGGGGGGCACATTCCATCCAAATGAAGAAAAATTTGAGCTTTCTACAATAAACACATTTTACAGTGGATGAGCTTTTCACAGAGTAATTATTTCACTTCTCCCAAAGATTACTGATTACATCATACAGAAATACTAAGAGAGGCCTGTTTTATCTTCCCCATCTATCTATGGTTCTTGTGCAAACTTATACTTGTTACCATGAAAAATGACAACTTTGCCATCTGATCAAAATGTTAACAAGGTAACTGTCAGTGAGATGGATCTCTGACTGTCACTGCAAGCCAGAACATGAGGATACATTGATATTTCTCAGTGCAGCCACTGCTTCCCCAATGTTCACTAACAACATTTCCACGGTGAGGGTAATAAATCACCTAGAAATAACAAGCTATAGAGGATCTCGGGATATGATAAATTCATCCTAACAGCACTATCTGCAAGGTAGAAAACAATTGATAATGATCTAAAGAAAGGCCTAATCAACTGCCATTTGCCATAATGGGGTAGATGAAGCAAAGATGAATCCTAACCATTTGATGCATGCAATGACAAAACTGAACTCCTCAGAGAAAAACACACAACAACAAATAAAATACAAATGAGTTAATGTTCTGGGGGATCAAATAAATGGAAGATAAAGTTAATAATATAATCCAGATACAATTTTTATATTAGACATGGGTAGGAATGAGATAATCATAGCAATTGCTGGGTTCATAAATACCCTATAGTGGAAAGTTCCTCATGACACTAATAAAGACTGGCTCAGTTCTTAGTTTCGTGGACTTTGTGCCAGTACTTTGATATTAAAACTCTCTAGATCACATTATTTCTGAGCCTTTAATTCAGTGGTTTAACCAGTGAAACCATTTTTGTTCCCCTAGCATTATGGTCAAGTGCCATACCAATGGAACCAAGAGAGAAGAAAAGAATAAGTCCAAGCGGAGATAAGAAAAAATGGGAACTCAAACACAAGATAGGAAAGTCCTACAGGAAGATCATGGCATCAAGTCACAAAAGCAAAGAAAATATGGTTTCAAACTGCCCGATTACTGCCCATAGCTACATTCTTAGGGTTTTAAGAGTAAGATACAATCGCATGGCAGCTATTAGTCTAATTCTTCCTCTCCTTGCTCACTACCCTTTGGCTACTCTGCCTTCTGCTATTTCTAAAATACTCCAAGCTCCTTCCCTCCCCAGAGTCTTTGAACTTCCTCTTGCCTCTGTCAGGGATCTGTCTCTTCCCTGTCTTTTTCACTTGCTCCAGCTTACATCTTCTCCCATGTTCTTCCTTGTCCACTCATTTCAAAACAATCTCCACTCCCAGCCCTTTTGGTCTCTATCACAGCTTCCATTTCCAAGGCAGCAAGAACCGTGTCTGTCTGGATCACTGTCATTTCCAAGCTTCTAGCATGTTGGCTGTCACATAGTAGGGATTAAGCACAGCCCAGAAGCTGAGCTCTGCAATGTCAGATTGCCTGGTTTTGAATCTTGGTGCCAGAACTCAGTAGATATGTAACCCAGTATGAGTACCCAATTTCTATGTGACATGGGTCCTCATTTGTAAAATGGGGAGAATAGCAATGCCTACTAATGACAGTGTTTTGAAGATTAAATGAGATCATGCATGCAAAAAAAAAAAAAAAAAACTTTAGATAGTATCAGGCACATTGGAATCCATTTAAATTCATTAGCTGATGTTATGATTGCAAGAGCAGAGGTAATTTTGACATATTTAAATGAATTAATTCATGATAATGGATATTAGGTCAATGAGCCATCTTCTTTATTACTTGTATTTTTACTATGAGCCCAAACAATACTATATTCATTCTAGTTCCATAGTCTCAGACTAAATGGAAAGAATGGATTCTGGTCTTTAAGTCCCTTTAGGGAGTACCAGTAAATACAGTCACTTCCAATATGGCAGCGCTGGAAATAGCAATGCTATTGTTCATTTGGACATCTCAACAGCCTTTAATAATATATAAAAAAAAAATGGGTTCATGGGTCTATTCCCTATAAGAAACAAAGATGTTCGGCACACAAACATTTGTCATGGGCAGCAACACTGTACCTTAGCTCCCACTTCTCAACGATTTAGCTCTTCATCCATTCCATAATCATGCAATTGAAGGCTTCTAATGGGCCATGTAGCCGGGAAAAAATGATATTAAGACCACCTGGCTATGGAGATACTTGCTTCTAAAGAGGCCAGGTTCCAACCCACCATAAGCTGTTGACCAAATGTATTATTTCTGCTACACTGGCACAATTTTTGAAACCTTTATATATTTATACATTTGGTTATTTATTCTTCCACATATTAGAATGTGGAGATAAAATTATCCTTAGGAAAAACAGAGGAAGGAGAAGTGGGCAACAAGTCATTAATAAAATCATTTCTGGGAGGTGGGGAGAATGGGAAGATAATGGGTCCCACTAATCTCTATGAGGCAGTAGTCCTTAAGCTTTTGGGGATCATAAGCCCTCTGTCAGATTCTGATTAAAACTATGGATTCCCAAGGCAAGTGCACATAAATGTTCATGTATAATTTTTAGGGGTAGAAGAACCTCATAAAGTCCATCAATGAACCACACACTCCAGGTTAAAAAAAAAAATTTTCTATAAAGACTTAATATTACCCTCACCTCCTTTGCATGCAGTCATTTTGTCCTCTAATAAAAATGAGTAAAATTAAGTTTTAAAAAAAGAAAGAACTAAAATATAAGGACAGAATATTAGAGTTTAAAAGATCTTTGCTTGGTTACAATCTAAAGCTAAGGTTATTTGCTTTAACATATAATAATGCAATTTTTATTAATTAAATGCAAATTGAAATAAGATAAGACAAACCTATAGCACTATAATTTCTGAATGAGTAATAACATGTCAGTTTTTTCCCTAACAAATTAGCTGAGGCAAACTTTCAGTTACTAAATTATAGTAATATGGGATACAAGAAAAAAATTTAACATCAGGTGCTATGAAATTATTCACATTAAGAACTTTTATTTCCTACTTTCTTTTTCACTAAAATAATATATTTTTCTCATTTTCAACCAGTCTAAATGTGAGGTATTTATTTTGCCTACTGTTCAAATTAAACACTGAATACTCTCAGGGGCAGATATGATCAAAATAAGAGTCCTTTAAAATGCCTGCATACAGTGTAAAAAAACATTTAGGTATGGAACACAAAACATTCAAAACACACATGCACATTTATGTGTTTGGAAATATACAATTAACATCCTTCATGAAATAATTTTGGGGACTCATACTACTGAAATATCCTCACAACTTCAACTGGGTAGATAAAAAAAAGTGCAGAAACAATTAGGAGGGGGGATTATTATAGCACATTGTTTTCAAGGTGAGCAGCCAATAATTGAGGTTTAAGAGATCCCTCAGGTAGTACTTAGTGGAGAAATCCAGACTTGGCAATGGAATCTACTTTCCATTTAATTACATTATCTGAATCAAGGATGTAACTTTCACCTTCCTACAAAGCAAACTGTTTACAAAGAAGACTGTTCAGGCAAGTGAGTGGAGGTGTGGAGAAATTAGGAGCTTCAGAGGACTTCAGGTGATAGGGAAGAATATCTAGAAAATGGACACACTGTAGAGAGGTAGGCAGATGCCGTGGCAAATGTTGCTGCTTCCTAGAAAAGCATGACATCGTGGGCCATCGCTCCCCTTCCTGTATTAGCCCTGGTTGATCTCCTTTGTCACTAAAGAAACATGGTTTCATCCTTAACACTGAACAAACACACCTAACGCTCAAGAATATAGAGCTTCCCAAGTCGATAAAAGGCAAAACTAAATGGACTTTGGCCATGGCTGTGCTGTTGACAGAAGAAGGATAGAGAGTTCCCAGGCGAAATGATTTTCTTCAGTGTTCTTACTAGGTCAGCAAACCCCCATTCTTTCCAGACTTTCTTCGTCTCTTGCTTATTTTGGAATCCACATACGTTGGATACAGTGATGTGTCGGGGTTGGTTTGTACTGACTCATAAGGAGCTATTTATAGAATTTTCAGAAATTTTGTGAGCCAGTTGCTTAAAAAGCCATGAGAAGTTAAACTTTGTAACTTGTAATTAAATAAACATTAATAGCCACAACAGTATTTAAAAATCCTAATGATTTCACCATTCTCTATGCTTCTTCAGTATTCATGTCTATTTTATTTGTAGGGTAGAAATCCCATACAATAGTGGGCTACTGCACATCTCTTTCTAACTCTGCATAGTGATGTCTAGTTTGTAGTTTGAAATCAGCCATCATGGGAGTATTTATTATGATGGAATTGGCAAACACTACAGATTTACTATTTGGTTGGTTATCTAGTTCTAAGAAGTGATAGATAAGCTATTAACGCAGGTTAAACTTAAAAGTGTTTTGTGTTTATAACTTTTACATTGTGAACAGCACAAAATTGAGAAGATATTCTTCCAGTATTCTAAATCGATGATCTCACTCAACAAAAAGTCACTCATGTAATTGACCAATGAGTAACATTTTGGCATATTTCTTCATTTTTTCACTTTTGTCTTAGATATTAATGTAAACAAAATATCAACCAGCATTCATGTCAGACATTTGCTGAACTGGATAGTAACCCAGCATTATTTCTCATCTGAATTTCTCAGACTGTGGCTGAATTGCAAACACAAGTTGACTATAAATATAAGAATTCAGCCAACATCAACAAAAGCAGTCTGTGAGAGTAAAAATGTGTGCTATGCATACTTTATATCAGTAAAATTTATAATAAACTTATATGTATATACAAAGATACATTCACATACAAATTTTTTCCCCTGAAGGGATGATTGTTAAACATTTACTAGCACACTACTGGATATAAATACAATAAATATACTTAGTAAAAGATGATCATTCAACTTTCCTACAGACAACTTCATTATGGTTGGAAACTAAAGGCTAGGAGATTTACTGGGTCATTATTTGCTATACCATTTACTTCCCCAAACAGCAAGGCTATCACATCGGTGACAGATGTGAATCCTCCTTCTGTTATTTTGAGGGTAGACAGGGGAGTCCTGCTAGGGCATGGTAGGGAAATTCACTTTTAGCAGGGAGGAAAAAACAGGAGAAGTCAACAGGCTGTCAGTTGCCAGTGGACTGCTGAAAAGTAGCTACTGGACATAATAGAAAGTATTCAAACAAAAGATCATTAATGTGAAATCTTTGGAGAGTATGTACTTTGTATGTGTTGAGATAATATTAAGAGATCCTGTTTGGTATTTGGTTGTATTCAAACTAGTTTAAGACTGTAATGCATTTAATTTTAAAGACAGAAAAGACCTTAAGCCAATGTTTCCTTGCAGTTTTACATTTTAGAAAACAGTAAAAAAAAAAAAAAATCACCAAAATCAAAAATTAAGCAAAACAAAAATGGGATACCAAGACAGACATGCTGTTTTATTGTTGTTGTTTCCAAATAAAGATATTTTTAAACCCTTCTATTATTAGCCTCATGCCCTTAAGAAAGCTCATCAGTTGGCCATGAGGGTCACTCAGGTGTTAAGAGGTACCCCAAGTTCATTTACTATCAACATTCAGAAGGGGAAACAAGAAAAGCATTGGGTCCAGCCGATGGAAGCCACATCAGCCCTGTCCTGGCTGAAGTTCAGCTTCAACTACACAAATACTGCCTAAGAAACACTAAGAACCAACGAGCATGTGTCCTCTCTGTTCCAGAGTGTGAAGGAAGCAGTGACCTCAGGAAAATCAATCCAAAGGGCTTCTAGAAAAGAACATCAAGCCCATGCTACTTGGTGCTATATATTTTTTTTCTTTTAAACTATTGACCTCTGAGATTTGATTTACTCCAAACTCTTCTGAGCATCTGTAATAGAATGAAACACAGCAGCTGCAGCCTATTGGGTTTTGCTTTAGTAGAGTGTAGTGCTCTGTCTGATCATCGCTTTCCAAGATCCAGCTTCACATCCTAACTTCATCTTCCTTGCAAAGCTTTGCTACTTTGAATGCTGCTTTTTTTTTAGGCCCTGAAGTATAGATGCCTGGGGTCACCAACAGTTGGGTTTTTTCTTTGACTTCCCTCCATGGAAGCCACAAGGCATATATGAAGGACATGAACACTGCTTTCATTTACCAAAAGAAATCAGCTTTCCACTGGGGATTGCAAGCACATGCTAGGTTCCCCATTGTGGCTCATAAGAACTCACACACACTCAGGGTGAGTAAAACCAGCAGGGAGGCAGGTCTCAGCCAAGAAGACATTTGCTAGTTTTCCTTGAAATTTTCAAACCTCTGACCCTAAGAGAAGGCAATGCCAGTCATTTATACTTGCGAGGACAGGAGGGTGATGGGATCAAGGCAAAAAGACAGATTTGAGGGAAAGCATTCTACTGGGCAAACTGATATGAAGGTTCTAAGGCAGCTTTTCCTACCTGTGAAAGCGAGAGCATCACAGTGCCTTCCTACGGCTCCATGGTTACACGTAACATTTTCTACCACATGGAGACAGTACTAGAAGGCAAGGAACGCCACGTTCCTGTCACATCTGACAGCCTGGAGATCCACTCTTCCCCAAAGTTGTCATTTGGGAAATGAAAAAGAAAGAGAGAGAGAGAGGGAGGGAAAGAGGAAGGAAGGGAGGGAGGGAGGGAGGGAGGGAGGGAGGAAGGAAGGAAGGAAGGAAGGAAGGAAGGAAGGAAGGAAGGAAGAAAAGGAAAGCAAGTACCCCCCCATTCTCAACTCCCTTAGTTCCCACCAATTCATTCTCATAAGCCTGAAGCCATATTTCACCTGAGCATCTCAGCTCATAGAGCTCAATGGAAAGAAGGAATTGCACTCCCACTAATTGAGGACCAGCTATTTCCTAGGCACTTTGCAAGTACTGTGCCATTAATTAATGCTCCCTATAGCCTTATAAGGGCAGCATTAGGATCCCAGCTTTATAGATCAAGAGAGTAAGGCTTCCTCACTAAGTAAATATATATTTATTGAGCATCAGCTACTTGCCAGAAATCATACTGCACAGTTCCCAGAGAAGAGAAAGATGTGGCCCCTCACCTTACAGAATTTCCATCCCAGGGGAGCTCAGAGAAGCAAGTGTCTGGATAGTCAGTAAGTAAACTTCTGGCTGTCTGGCTAAATGAGGAGGAGGCAGGGAAAGAGGGGACAGTATGAGAAGACAAGAACAGAAAGAAAGGGAAAGGAAAGCAGAGGAGAGGGAAAGGGAAAGGGAAAGGGAAAAGGAAAGGAAGGAAAGGAAAGGAAAGGAAAGGAAAGGAAAGGAAAGGAAAGGAAA
>NW_023270855.1:31878570-31890405 GCF_011800145.1 Mirounga leonina | reverse complement strand
AAAGGAAAGGAAAGGAAAGGAAAGGAAAGGAAAGGAAAGGAAAGGAATAGAAGAGAAAAGAAGAGGAGAGGAGAGGAGAGGAAAGGAGAGGAAAGGAGAGGAGAGAAGAGAAGAGAAAAGAAAAGAGAAGAAAAGAAAACAAGTTGACTAAGGATGCCCAGATAATAAGATGAAGAACCCAAATTCGAATTCCAGACTCTTCACTCTCCACTTCACCAAGTCATATAGCCTTACTGCCCTGCTGATTTCTGAGAAAAACAAAGAACGAGAGGAAGAACAGTAGCGGAGTAATCTGTTCCAGAGCTCAATTTCATTCACTGGCGTCTAAGCATCATCTTTGGGGCAAGGGCTTCCTTTCACAGCTGTGAGAAGAACAGGACCTGAATCCCAGATTTGAGATGAGGACTAGAAAGTTTCAGAACACAGCCTGCCCTTTTAAACTCATCTTTATTAATATTCTTCAAGCACCCAGGTAATGAGAAAGTGCAAAATACAGCCCCCTCTGGCTGCAGCAGCCAGAAAGCCAAAAAAAGAAGACTGCATGTCATGCCATCCTATTATAATAAGAAATTAAGAGGGCACAAACAGGATACTAATTAGCAGTCATAAAAACTCAAGGCTCTCAGTTGCTCATCTTCGTATCTGGGCAGTAAAACAGTTAACATGGTAGAGTAGCAGAGAGCAATCCCTGAGGGCTCAGCCAGCATGAGATGGGGGACGCGGCCAATCCAGTGGCACAACCTGTACTCTCCCCAAAGTCTAAACACCTTTGGGTGACTGCCCAAGAATTAAAAGTTACCCAATCCAGATAGAGGCAGATGCCTCCTAACTCAGCAAGGGACAGTAGGGGACAATTGGAAATTGGTCATTGTCGAGACGCTCTCCCCAAGACGTATTCCTGTCTGTGGTCTCCCCCAGATTCTATGCAGAAGGCTACTTCTGAGAAATGAGATGGTTTTATTAGCATGCAGGGGCCAAAGTTTAGCCTGAAGGAGAGATACCTTCATCAATAAAATCTTTTTTGATTAAATTCAGTCTTTCTTCTTGGGTCTGCTCAGAGCTTAGAAAATAAACCGGGTGTGCTTTCTAACTTTCATCCTCCATTTGTTCCCTGAGGATTTCCAGAATTCTGTTGCCATCAGGGCAATGTGGGAGAAGTAGGAAGGGGATCTGTTTTCTTTAACAAGTTGCCTCTTAAGAAATTTAGACCCAATGATTCAGACTTGGAAATTCACCCCACTCAGATACCTAGCTTGGCCAAATGGTCGTGTATTCCAGGTTAACCAATTAACTTATTATAACTTTAAAATGACCATACACTGCATATATGGAGAACCACCTTTTAAAAAAGAATTTGAACTTTTTTTTTTAAAGAAGGAGAAAGGTGTATCTCTACTGCATGTGAAACAAGCTTGGCAATTTTTTTTTTTTCTTTTTGGGAATGATACCGTCAAAAGAGCCAAATTTGCAGGCAAAGCAATGATGTGAGTGAACTGTATAATCATCATCATATTTATCTTCTTTTTCATATTATAATAAGGGATATATAATACCCATAGTAATATCCTCCACTCACTGTGCAGTAAAAATCTGGGAGAAAAAAAAAAATCAAGATTTTCTTTTAAATAACAGCTCCACAATAAAAAAGAGACTGTGCCTATTTATTTTATTATCCTTGAAAGATCTGGACAAGTATCACTGGGAAGGGATTGGGTCCTCATCTCTGTACCATCAGTGATTTGGCCTGCCCAGGATCTAAAAGTCTTAGAGTCTGTCTTTGTGTCTCTCATCCTACTCCCATGAACACTCATTGTCTTCATTTGTCCCTAATGCTTGGGATTATATTAAAAAAATGTTCAACAGTCCATGAGCCCTGGACAATCAGAATGGGATGGGATGCCAGAAATCTGCAGCCAGTCTAGCCTTCCCGCGCATACTGCCTGCATATCCAGACCCCAGGTCTTTCCAAGGCTCTGATGATAATATGGGCACCTCCCCTAGGATTTGCCTTCCTAATTAGATGCCTAAAAGGACAATTTATGAATCTCTAGTGGTGTTAATTCTAGTACATGTGCCACAGACCAGTAGAATTATTCTCATACCAAATGAAGCCTCCTCTTACCACCCTCAAATTATACCATGGGAGTGAAACCCTTCACATGGTCCCTGACTCACTGGGGATCCATGACCAAGACTTTTCCTTTCTCTAGAAAAATCCATTCTACATAAGAGACACTGCAGCCTTGGCCCCACTCTCCCTCAAAGGAATGCTGAAAGGTCAAGTAAGAGAAGACACTGAAATGTGCTTTGAATGCTTTCAAAGAAAAAAATACTTTCTAATCCTAAGACATAATTGTTAATAAGTGGTTTTTCTTTTACAGAAGGGTTAAAGGATTTTTAATACATATGTTCTTTGGTGCTCATTAAGAAAATTCTAATTCTTCATGGGTTCATAAGCACATACATACTAAAAATAATTTGCAGTGATAGTGCAGAAATGAATGTACAATCCTAATGAGAGAATGCATATTGGCTGGAAACATGTTGTTCTTTTCTTTCTTCCTTTCTTTTGTCAGAGATATTGTATTGAATTTTCTTCAGAGGGTTTATTAGTGCCTGTTTAATATTATCCCTCTCTTTCATGTGAAAACTTTCATTAGAATCCTAGGCAAAGCTTTAGGCTTTCAATGAAGAGGTTATTAAAAAATAATTAATATCTAAATGGTGCTCAAAATACCACATTACAGTTAATCGACAGCATTGTCACAAGGCACAGAGATGGGGAAGATATTAAATACCGGAGAGCCCAGCCTGATCCATCAGTAATTTCCTTATTTCCAAGTACAAAATTAACTTCAAGAGGCTAAAGACTGTAAGGCTCCTGGAGGCTTCATTTGTTCTGCACAGATGATTTCCTTGTGGGCACTCCATGGAGGGAATTAGACCTGACTTTTTGGTGGTTGCCATAGCTGGTTCTCCATTCTTTACATTCCTTATGCTAGGACAGCCGTACATACGGTCCTGGACATCACTTTGGAACTCTTTCTCCAGGTGTCCAGAAAACCAACTATTGGACTAGAAAGGGCTGCCATAATCCTCCTGGTTCCTACTTCCCTGGGGGCCAGGTTCAAGGAAAGGCTGGTCTTAGGGTCCGAGAATAATCATTGCTGCCTCAGCTCATTTCCTGTTGGGGAATTTCTGAAGCTCATTTGTTAGCTTCTCAAGGCAAAATGGTCACTTTAATTCATACACAAAATTGGAGCCAATTCAATGATTCTCTTTTGTTAGTCTGAAATCAGCCAAACCAGCTGATGAATCTTAGTGTCTAAATTTCCCAAGTATGATCTTTGAAACACTATTACCATAGAACTGCTTTGAGAAAGAAAGAAAGAAAGAAAGAAAGAAAGAAAGAAAGAAAGAAAGAAAGAAAGAAAGAAAAGAAAAGAAAAGAAGGAAAAGACCAGAAAAAAAAATGAAATAATAAGAAAAATGTGATAATTCAAAGTACTTTTAGAAATGCTGATTATATCTCTTCTTGGAGTTTCATAAAGAATGTTAAGGTCGAGAATGTCTGCAGTAAAGAATCCTGTTTAATTTTGTTTAGCTGAGAATTTTTCAAGGTTATTTACCATAGAACTTTCTTCATTTTCCTCCCTGTCTCAACCTGTTATGGTTCCAGAGAATGTACTTTGGGAAGTGATGCTCTAAGTTAATCCACACCTGCACCCTGCATTAGCTGGCAGCCACCAATTCTGATGCAATCACACAAGCATGCACTCAGTATTTCTCCAACACAAGGTTAGAAGAAAGGTAATATACTCTTTAAGGGCAGGTTCCTAATGTGGTGGGACACGTGCCAAGCCCTCCAAGAACTTACGTACTTTCCAGAGGCCTAAAAATCTTTGGGCTAAAGACTATGAATCCGTCCTTCCAGCTGTCCAGCTGAGGTCAAGGGCTAACTCTGTGGCAGCTGGAATGTCAGGAACTGGGGAGACCAATACAAGTCAAGTGTGGTCTCCAGAGGCTACCTTGCCACTTATAGACAACTAACCATAAACCATGAGATGTGTAACATGAAAAAGGGGAAGTTCATTCTGCATGGGGGGCAAAGGAAGGTTAGTAAAGACAGTAGTTGCTGAAACACGCTTCAGTGGAAAGATTTTGCCAGGTACAATGAGTAAACTGCATGAGAAGCACTGAGGCTGCAGATGTAGGGGGATGGTCTTCCTAAGTTGTTCATTCCCCCAACATCAGAGAAAATCCAATAGGCCTGTGCTCCCCACATGATGCCCCAGAAAGACTCTTCATGTCTCAGAAGCAGGTGTCCATATTAGTCATCTCTTTATGGGCACCCGCATAGGGATACATTTATGCCTTTGCCTTATGAAACTAAAGGGTCCTTAGAAACTGAATATTCACGGATGTCTTACAAGTATGGTCATTTTATGTGACCATGAAGAATGACCCATTTAAGGCATCCTTGCAGTAAATTCTTTGAGGAGCAAGGAATCCATAAGCACTCAGAGATTTGTTTACATTTTCCTGAATAGGACATAGCTGCTCTTAAAAGACTATCAATTTTAGGGGCGCCTGGGTGGCTCAGTCATTAAGCATCTGCCTTCAGCTCAGGTCATGATCCCAGGGTCCTGGGATCGAGCCCCGCATTGGGCTCCCTGCTCTGCGGGAAGCCTGCTTCTCCCTCTCCCACTGCCCCCTGCTTGTGTTCCCTCTCTCGCTATCTCTCTTTCTGTCAAATAAATAAATAAAATCTTTAAAAAAAAAGACTATCAATTTTAAAGAAATGCTGAAAAGCAGACATATGATAACTGCACTGTCCCTGAACTAAAAGTAAAAAGATGAAAGCAAATTTGCAAGCTAGATGTCATTTGACGATTTGAGGTGAGATCATTGTCCCACCCCCAAATTTAGCCAGATCCCTATCTTCTGAAGCCACCAAGTTGCCTAGAGGCTCAGTCTACCCCTAAATAGTGACCCTGTAATTTGCAAGTTGAAGAAGAGTGAGAGAAACTGGCAAATTTTCACATCATCAGGAGGGGTATAGCTGGTCAAACAGGCAGTGGTATTTAAACACAACAAAGTGAGTTTTGAGCCTCCTAAGCAAACTGACAGATTGCCCTCTGGAGTGCAATTCCCATCATCAGCCCCACTTTGCCAGGATAGCTTGTCTTCTGTCTCTACTGCCTAATCGCTCTCCAGTCCAAGAAGAGCAGTCAGTGTGATTAAAATATCAGCAAAACAGTCCAGTAATTGGCCATCTTCTTTGTTAAATATAATTCTGGTCAGCAAGATTGATAGGTTCTTTTGGTCATTAACAACCTATGAAACAACTGTAAATTTAAAGTCATCACTTTCCTGAGCCCTGGTGTTAAAGAGGTTAGAGGGCAATTACACTCACACAGAGTCAAGAGCTGGAAAATTAAACCAGACTTGAAAAGTAAGACTTAACAAAGTAGTATTCCTCAAACAGTGCTGTGGACCTATGTGGAACTGGGGTATTATTCATGCTAGGGAATTTGTTCCATCACTTTTTTTTTAAGGAAACTAATCCTTTTTTCTAAGATTTTTAAAAATTTATTTATTAGAAAGAGCTCACAAGCAGGGGGAGGGGCAGAAGAGAGGGAGAAGCAGACTCTTCCACTGAGTAGGGAGCACTATGCTGGGCTCCATCCCAGGACCCTGAGATCATGACCTGAGCCGAAGGCAGATGCTTAACTGACTGAGCCACCCAGGCAACCCTAAGGGGAAACGGATTTTAATCAATGCCTAGCAATAAAATTTAGGTGGGGATGAGAAATCCTTAAACATTGAACCCAGCTGAAATTAAGATTTTATCTGAAATGAACCACCTATCGATCAATCATAAAAATATTACCTAACATTGAGTCTAGGACAAAACACATTCTTTGGTCATGTCTGGGCATCCTAAAAACATTGATTCCTGAAGAGTGTTTTCATATTTCATACAAAAATAGATATGGAAACTCTTAAACTAGTCTTAAGACCATATTTAAAAGTGGAATCACTCATAGACACAGTCATTATAACATACTGTATTTTAAAACTATACCTATAAAATTTCAAAGTATATAGTCAGTTGTATTGGTCAGTTAGTATTATTATTATCTTTATGCCACCATATTTTGATCTAACATTTTACCTAACCAAATTTGTTGCTGGCCCATTTGTCTTATTTGACATTCACAGGCTACTCACAGGGAAAGGTAGCTAACTCTTCCATTGGTATATTTACTAGTAGCACAAAGAATCAGTCCAACTAGTGACACAGCCCAGTCTCACTCTACCCATGAATGGTCTAATAAAGAGCAAAATGGCAAGAATAAGAGGGAAGAATATCTCCCTCTAGCCTCCAGATTTTAGATCGCTGGGAAGGACTCTTTGCAACCCAAAAGGCAAAGAATGTAAGATGAACTGAATCAGTGCAGGCAGGCAAACTGGATTTTGTACACTCTAATCTGGAAAAAAACACATCCCCAGGACTGATCCTCAAAGATATCTCTACTAATGGAGAAATTTAGGGGTGTCTCTAAGGATGAAAGACTAAGACCACCAATGTGGCAACACCACAAGTCTGCTGAACACCATATTTGCAGAAAGGATGTTCTGTCTTCCTTTATAAAATTAAAAAAACAAATGAGTAAGCAGGAAAATACTAGTTCTATTGATTAGAGTTCAGAGGAGCCTGGGATGTTACTTACAAAATACATTTCAACTATGTTTCCCCTTCCTTACAGGTTCACTGGATGTCAACTCACATGTATCTGCAGTATCTCCCAGTTCTATCTCAGAATTTACAGCTTAATGCTTGAGGGGGAAGAATTAAGGTACTAAAGGGCAAGTAGGTTTGACCTCAAATACCAGCTCTGACCAAATGGTTGTGGCCTGTGTTGAGAAGGGTTCTGAGGCCACATTTGGACTTGGAAAAGAGTAACATGATCAATTAATAATGCCTGTAGAGGCAGCTTCACAAAGAGGTAAAGAATGGATTCTGGGGGCACCTGGGTGGCTCAGTTGTTAAGCATCTGCTTTCAGCTCAGGTCATGATCTTGGCATCCTGGGATCAAGCCCCGCATCGGGCTCCCTGCTCAGCGGGAAGCCTGCTTCTCCCACTCCCCCTGCTTGTGTTCCTTCTCTCGCTTTGTCTCTCTCTGTCAAATAAATAAATAAAATCTTTAAAAAAAAAAAAAAAAGAATGGATTCTGAAGACACACTGAGATATTTGAATCCCATCCATGTAACTTACCAGCGAGGCAAGGTACTGATGGAACCTCAATTTACCACATACAAAATGGTAAAAATAGCAATGAGTATAGGATTATCAGCATTAAATATTACACATTAAGCAACGTTCACAATATCTAGTACATAATTTTCACTTAGTAAAACATTAGCACCATCACCAGCAAGACTAGTCACCACTGTTGCCAATTGGCATTGCAGAGTAGAGTGGTGGTCTTCTTTGCCCATGGAGCTGTTTGTGTTCTAGATGCTCCTCAACTCGAGCGTAGAACTAACAAGTACCACATTTTGAAGACAAGGTGGCCGTGGGGAAGTGGATAAGTCAAAGCTATACAGTTCTTCATATGACTGAATATATGAATTTGGTGGAACTAACCTCCAAAATGCAACATATTACAGTAGTGCTGTTATAAAATTTTTTGACCATGAAAGATGAAAATGTCTTTCAATAACTCGTATTTTCAGGGCACTGCAAATTGATCAAAATTGGTGTATCCTGACTTAAAATAAGTCATTTGGCCCTCTCCTGACTTCCCAGACTGTTAATAACATGCAATGCCACACTTCCTATGCTACCACCTCAGATGTTACAAGAAGCCTTCACAGATTGCAAGTTTGGCTCCATCACGAACAGGCAAAGAAAAACTCTCAAACCTAGTGGGTGAGGAGAATAGGCTTCTGAATTTGGCTTCTGTAGTAGCGCTTCTACTGGTTACTGTCATCAGGCATCAGGAACTCGAATTAGGGCACGAGTTCTCAGCTGAGGGCAATTTTGCCCTCCTCCCCCCAGGGAATATTTGACAATGTCTGGAGACGTTTTTGGTTGTCACAACTTGGTGGCAGATGCTACTGGCATCTAGTGGGTGGAGACCAGGGATGCTGCTAAACATCCTGCTGTGCACAGCCCCATCTCCACAACCAAGAGTTCTCTGGTTCAACACATCCATAATGTCGAGGTCAAACCTTTCCCTGGTATGGAACACAGGTCAGTGTGGCCTCATTTGCTAAATGTTTCCCTCCCTAGACTGAAACCTCCACGTGGGCAGGGACTACTGTAGTCTCTGTGCTTAACATAATGCCTAATACTTAATAAGGACTCTATTAATTTCTGTGGTTGAAATGAAGAAATCCTGACAGATAACCAAAAGAGGATAGCTAACTCTTCCCTACAATGCTGTACAGTTGAACATACACATTTCTTAAGAATTTACTTCAGTCCTGATGTTTTTAGAAATAGGTACTCCCACATCCTTCTAACAGCACTTGAATGCTTTTTCACATGTGTACTCTGTATTTTGAATGGTGAAATAGAGTGGATTTGAAATGCATAACTTAAGTCTATGTATGAAATTAATATATTTTCATTAATAATACATGCTGGTTTTTAATGTAAAAAAAAAGAGTGAATAAACTGTAACAGTAGAAAACACCACAGGTCACCACTTTTCTTCAAAGCAGAGCAAGCACTTCTTTCACATCGAAGTCATAAAGGAAGGTGAAAAGAGAAGATATAACCAAATACGACTTTGCTTATTGGGGCGCGAAACACTGAGACACCTTTAATAAATCCATCCCTTCCTCCTATAGGCCTCTCTTCCCAATAGCAATAACTGGGGCCACAGCTAGAACCTACCCATAAGTTGTGTCAACTCACCACCAAAGTATTTCTAGAATCAACACATTTCTTTCCTGTGTTACTGCTACCAGGCGTGGGCAAGCCATCATCATCAACATCTCTTAATGGGACACCCTGATTTTATTTTTGACCTCTAACTTCCATTCTCCATGCAGTAATATCCCTTTACAGGTACTAATCACAGCCCATCATTCCTGTGTCAAAACCTGCTCAAGTTGTTACTGGAGCTTAAAATGCCTTAGAAGTTTGGGCACCTGCTCACCTCTTCACACTCCAATCACAATGCCCATTTTCCTATTTAACCAACACATCTAGTTCCTTCTCTCCTCAGAGCCTCTGTATTGGGCTGGAATGCTCTTCCTCCAGATGCTTACATGGCTGCCAGTAGCATATCATTCACAAGTCAATTCAAAGTCAACTCATCAGAGAGAAATTTTCTGACTATAGAGGGTAAAGAACTGCCCTCTCCTCTTCTTTATCAGACATATTACTTTGTTTTATCACCTTCAGATTATGAGTCAAAATCTGTGAGCTTATTCTTTCTTTGCTCAGTTATACTTGCATGGCTGGCCATCCCTCCCCCACTAGTGTGTCAGCTCCATGAGAGCAGGAGATCTGACTGTCTTCTTTGCTATATTTCGAGCACAGAGCCTGGCACAGTAAAGGGGTCAATACCTATTTGGTGGATGAACAGATTTCTCAAGAGTGAATGAAATGATATTTAAATGAACTATGAAGAGCAAAAAAGGCATCACCTGAAAGGGAATATACATAAACTGCCACTTGCAAAAATGTTTTCTAGAATTTCCAAATTAAACCCAAATTGCATCCTTTGTTTAACTGAGATCAATCCAACAAAAGCCAAATCATGAGAACAATTTGAAAAAAGTAGTTAATGTTTATCAATCACCAGATACAACTCAAATTAAATTAACAATGTGTTAGTATAAATCTTTCATTCTTTTCATGAGCACTAAAGTTCATCCTATATTTTTAAATCTCTTATGAGCAGAGATAATGAAATGATGACATGAAAATAGAGTGAATAATTTTAATAATGCTCAAAACATAACCATAGCAATAATTTCATAAGCTTCCAAGTATGGTTCAGCAATGTGGACCAGCATGGTATGAAAATAAATTTGTCTGTTTTCCTTTTATAGTTTTTGTCACTATGAAAAAAATCATTAAAATATTTAATATTCACAGGCAGTATTTAAGGCAAGAATAGGAGTGTGCCATCCTTGCAGAAACCTGGAACACAGACAAGTGTAATGTTGCTTTTTTAGGACCGTGTGATATATTTGTGTGCATGTCAGCTGTGAAGAAAAGAAGCCAGAACTATGTTGGCAGTGGTCGGGAGGGTGGGTAAATGATGGCATCCTGAATCAAGCAGTCAATGATGAGAAGAACAATGGAGAATTGTCACATACACCTTGTCTTGCTTTGCCTTCTGCCCACCTTTCACTCCAGGAACACCCCAAAATTTGTAGTGTTGTGAACTTGCTAGAATCTTGGGGTATCTGTTTCTTCACTGACACCATAGATCAGTGCAACCCAACAGAATCTTCCACAGTGGTGGAAATGATCGAATTCTGTACTATGAGCTAGCTCTTAAACACATGTGGCCACTGAGCACCTGAAATGTGGCTTGCACAACTGAAGATCCGAATGTTTAATTTTAATCAAATTCACCACATGCAATATGTGGCAAGTGGCTACCACAATGCACAACAAAAGCCTAAGTGGCTTCTGTTACTCCCTCCCTTATTGGTCTAGCAAACACCTACTCATTGTACAAGACTCAACAAAAATGTCACCTCTTAAAGAATGCCCTTCCTGTTCCTGTTTCCTCTGTGGCAGGTTCATATACTTTGAAAATATTCATTTATCACTCTAACATAATTACTTTATGACATGTTGGTCTTTCCACTAGATGTGAATTTCTCGAGGGCAGGGACTCTGGATCATCTCTAAATCCTTAGTTCAGTGCTTGGCACATGAGAATTATTTGACAAATATTTGCTGGATGCTCAAGTGAGATAGGGAAACCATCTTTAGATGTGAGCAAATATGAGCAGAACTTCCCAGGAAAGTTCTTCCCCAGGGAAGGTTTTACTGCCTTCATACAAGAAGTTGCCAACCAGATATGACCTTCAGATTTGGTAGTATTTTGTGATTTGTATTTTTTTTAAGATTTATTTATATTAGAGAGAGAGAATGTGGGGGAGAGGCGCAGGGAGAGAGAGAGAATCTCAAGCAGACTCTCCCTAAGCATGGAGCCCAACACATGGCTCCATCTCATGACCCTGAGACCATGACCTGAGCCAAAATCAAGAGTCAGCCTCTCAACTGACTGAGCCACCCAGATGCCCTGCCATGTGTATTTTTTTTTTAATGGAAATTGTTTTCCAGTGTTAAAAAGTAAGATTTCCAGGAATAATTATTAGCTCTGGCAATTTTAGTCTTATATTCCTGCTTGGCAAGAATGAACCAGAAAGGAACATGCAACTGCAGCCTTTAAATAATAAATACACTCTACGGATTTTGTTTTCTTACTCCCAGCCGACTTTAATCATTTATGGTCTCTTTCTTCTGTGGGCATTTGATCTTATAACTCCAGACACTGAATGAAAAGCCATGAAGCTCAAGTTCAGACACTGATCTCTTACTTACAGTAGTAAAATAATAATAGTAACAGCAACAACAATGGGTGCTAACATTGACTGAGCATCACATGCCGGGTATTCTGCTAGGCCATTCATACACACTGTCAGATGGAATCCTTCAAACTACACCATGACCTAGAAAATATTTTTAGCCTCATTTTGTCAGTGAGGAGACTGAGGAATGACACTGGGTATCGGCGGAAAGACTTGTCCCTTTGTCAGTGAGGAGACTGAGGAATGACACTGGGTATC
>NW_023270855.1:31842064-31878560 GCF_011800145.1 Mirounga leonina | reverse complement strand
ACTTGTCCCTTTGTCAGTGAGGAGACTGAGGAATGACACTGGGTATCAGCGGAAAGACTTGTCCCTAGGTCTGTCACCAGAGTCCTTGCTGCCATCTTCCCATTCCAAAGCCTCACCTATCCATGCTTTTCTGGGTCTGGATTCATGATTCAAAGTGGGACCTTGGGCGAGTGACATAACTTTTCTGTGTTTTGCTCTTCCACTAGCAATGAACTTCAGAAGGAAGAGCTGACATTACCTCCAGGAGCACATGTGGGCATATGAGATGATGCAAGTGAAATACTGAACTTCTCAGACATTTTCACAAAGGGAAAATGATCTCATCTGAGTAGGCAGATAATGGCTGGGGGTAGGCTGACACACCTGGAGGAGGAAGGCAAGAAAGGTTTTAACCACTTAAAGAAAACAATGGCACTGTGGCTTCTGCTAGCATCCCGGCTTGAGCATCAAGGAACCCTCACCTAGGGAAAGAATGTCTCAGTGGAACTAATAAAAATTTGGCTCCTAGTAGCTCTGTGCCAATTAGGTGACAATGGAAGTATACAAGTCAACAGAGGGTATATGCGTCAGCTGTTGTGGGCCCAGTACTACTCCAGGCCAGGAAATGGCACTGTTTCTATAAAGATCCAGATGGTAAATATTTTAGGCTTTGCAGGCCATATGTGAACAAATGAGCATGGCTGTGTTCTAATAAAACATTATTTATGAAACCAAGACATTGGCTCACTCACTATAGTTTGCAACCCCTGACCTAGGCACCATGAAGGCAGAATAGAAGCTCAGCAGGAGACACTGTACCTGCTCTTTACCTTCATCCAGCACAGTGACAGGAACAATACAAGATGGTGCCTATTGGATTCATCTCTCTAGGTAGTCTCAAACCTTGAATGTAGAGGCCTGGATAGTGACAGTGACTTAACTAATAGGCTCTCAGTAGCTCCAGTCCCAAACTAGCCCTGTAGGGCATGAGAACAGTGGGTTTCTATGTTGTGCCAGTGGATGGTTCCTTCTAGCAACAGTGTAGGCTGGAGAGCAGAAAAGGTGCAGTGACATGGTTGTTCAACTGCATGATACAGTAGCTCCTTGACTAAATCAAAGTCAACAGAAGAAAGGCCTGCAGTACCCAGAACACTGGCGCATAGGAATGCTTGGGTTTATACATTTAGACCACACCAAATGTCTTTCCTCCCCTTGTACCCTCTTTGCCTCCCCCCAAGTGCCATCCTTGGCACCACCTTGCACTAAGCCATCCATTTGTGCTTGAACTGCTCACTCCTTATGTACCATGTATTCACCAAGACTAGGAGTGGCTTCTGCCTTAGGCCAAATTTTCAGACGCTGTTCATTCCTTCCTTGATGTGATCATACTGAGGTTGGTTGTTTTTCTTCCAAGTGTGTGACCAACATGATTCACATAAGAAAACATTTACTTCCCATTCTGTTGGTTAATGAAATCGTTCACTATCCTTATTCTTTTGATTTTCTCATTTAACCCTGTTTTCCTTTATAGTATTAAGTCCACCCATTTCTACACTATCTTTTGGACTTTACTAATAGTTTTAATGTTATCCTTACTCTTCATTGTTTTACTTTTCAAGTGAAATGGTGAAGAATATGAATGGGCACATTATTAGGAAATATCCTAGTCTAAGAGTCAGAAATACAGAGGTTTGGCCCTAGTCTGCCTTTGCCATCTGTGGGACTGTGGACAAATGAGTGAACATCTTTGACCTTTAATTGCTTCACCTACAAAATAAAGTTAAGTCTGCCAATCCCAGAAAGAAGCACAAGGATTAAATGAGTTAAATATGGAAGATTCTTCCTACAACTAGGTAATAAAAAGATCTATAATCCAATTAAAATGGCTCAAAATAGACATTTATCCAAAGAAGTTATGCAGTAACTTAAGCATGTGCAAAGATGCTCAACATCATTAGCCATTCTGGATGAGATAGCACCTCATACCCACAATGTGATAGCACGTCATACCCACAGGATGACTATAATTAAAAAGTTAGAAAATAACAAATATTTGTGAGGATATAAAGAAACTGAAACCCTCATACATTGCTGGTAGGGATGTAAAATGGTATAGATGCTTTAGGTGAAACATAGAGTGGCCATATGACCCAGCAACTCTACTCCTATGTATATACCTAACGGAAATGAAAACATATGTCAACACAAACACTTCTACATGAGTATCAGCATTCTTGTCAGCATTATTCATAAGCAACCTTATTCATAAAAAAGTAAAAATCAACCCAAATGGCCATCAGTTGATGAACAAGTAAACAAAATTTGGTACAGTCATATAACAATATTATTTGGCAATAAAAAGAAATGGAATACTGATTCATGCTACATGATGTATGAATCTTGAAAATATGATGCTAAGTGGAAAGAGGTTGGTCATAAAGGACCACATAATGTACAATGTCCATTTATGTGAAATGTCCACAGTCAGCAATTCATAGACACAGAAAACAGATTACTGATTGCCAGGAGCTGGGGGAAGGGAGAAATGGGGAGGTTGGGAATGGGGTTTCTTTTGGGGGTGATAACATGGTCTGAAATTAAACAGTGATAACTGCATACTGTGTGAACACACTTAAAATCATTTAATTGTACATTTTAAATGGGTAAACTATATGGTATTTTAATTGTATCTGAATAAAAACTGTTACTGTAAAAATATGGGAGGTTTCTACCCAAGGGCCTGGCACATGGTAAGAGCAAAAAATGGTCACTATTATTATCATTAACTCATCTGGACATGAGTTTCTCCATCTTTAAACTGTATTAGATTATTCTGAAGCCTTTCAGCTCTGTTATTCTGAGAATTTAAGTGCTTAAATATACATGCAATGAGGTCTAGAGAAGGAAGATTATTGTGGGCTGGAGTAGTCAGGAAGTACCTTTAAAGTTTGGACAGAGCAATGGTGGAGGCAAGAGCTTTTAGAGTTACTGGAGGTAGCAGTCCAGCAGCACAAGGTGGAAATGATTTAATCCCCTACTGGACCCATCAGGAGAGCAGTTGGATTAAGCAAATGGTTCACTAGTGCAAGGGACAAGTTGGATAAGGAGTCAAAGTTTGATTTCAAAGGATCTTGAAAGCATAGGTCAGGAAGTTTGGATTTGTCTGAACACTGGAATGCTAGAATTTGAATTTTGGGAAAAGTAATCTGTCAGTTCATGTGGTATAAGTGGGAATGGCTGGAACAAAGTCCAAAAGGTACCAGCTGGTGAGGGCTTAAAGAAAGAGGACAGAAAAGAAATGATACAAATAGTGCTGCTTCATCATTGTAAAGGTGACAGAATTCAGAAGAAATAAACTCCTTCCTCAACATCTAACAAAATTAATAATAATGGCCACAAAATAATGGTGAAATCCAGGGCAAATTTAACAGTAACCCCTAAATGGGGAATCAAGTAGAAACTCATGTCATAAGATTCAAAAGTAACTGGTAGGAAAAAGGATGTAACTGGGTTACGTCCCTACAAAGGGGTCTGTAACCCGAAATGGATCAAGAACCATGGGTTCCCCAATGAAGGAATAAATGGAGGGAGAGAAAGAAACAAATGG
This sequence comes from Mirounga leonina, assembly GCF_011800145.1. Taxonomy (NCBI): domain Eukaryota; kingdom Metazoa; phylum Chordata; class Mammalia; order Carnivora; family Phocidae; genus Mirounga; species Mirounga leonina. The sequence continues at coordinate 31,874,974 of NW_023270855.1, read as the reverse complement.
AAGATAGTTTTGGTGTGATTTGGAGTTACATTAAAATCTCCCATCCTGGGGCACCTGGATGGTACAGTCAATTGAGCATCCAACTCTTGATTTTGGCTCAGGGGTCATGATCTCAGGGTCGTGAGATCAAGCCCCATGTCAGCCTCCCTGCTTAGCACAGAGTCTGCTTAAGATTCTCTCTCCCTCTGCCTCTCCCACTTGTACTCACTCTCTTTCTCTCTAAAATAAATAAATAAATATTAAAAAAATACCTTCCACCCCAACCTTCAGAAAGATATTGCAAAAAAAAAAAAATTAGTTGACAGAATTATGAGATTTCTTCTAATTTCATCCACAATCAAGAGAGAAGTACACTGAAGACATGATTTGACAGCTTTGAGAAAGCCCCAGAAAACTTCTGGAGAGTAGAATCCCAGGAATTCTGCCTACCCAAGAATAAGAATAACCATAAGAGGTGTTTAGCAAGAAAAATTAATAGAACGTGATGAACAACAGTGTATAGGGGATGGACTACAAGAATGAGCTGGAAATGAACCACGTTTTCTAGCTGGGATTGTCCAGAATGGGGATGCCAAGAGTAAGGATGGATAGAAGAGGGAGATATTTTATGGGAGAAGGGGATGCATTTTATTTTCAGATGTATTAAGTTTGAGCAATGCATCACTTGAATTCAAATGTCTGGATCAACCTGACCTACAGTATCCCAAGTAGTAAGCCTTTTGTAGATGTGTGCAGGATGAATGAGGCCATTGCATATAAAATGTTAATTGAAGATGAAAAAGAGAGCAGCTGTGAACAGATTTTCTTTAAAAAAAAAAAAATCACCCTTTCAACTACTTTGGAATCAACTGGCTCCATGATTCTTCAAAAATTTTGAATTTCAAGATATCTTTTTGATATTATAGAGCCATAGTCTGGGTCATCTGGCACTTAAAAAATAATCATGAAAAGTATATTAGAGAATAGAAAAACTGAATATGTAACTTCCTTCACTGACAGAAGGAAAAAAATTCCTATTTTTACAACTTATTTAAAGACTACTTAACACTTCAAAAAGATTTATGATAGGTAAATTTCAAGATAACTTTTCTGTACTTTGGTGTTATATAATCGTCAAACAACAGAAATCAAGTCAATTAACAAATAAACTTAAAAGTGCAAGTACTAATCCTTTGTAGAATTGTGGAATTGTATGTCCTGTTTTCTAGAACTACTACCTGACTCTACAACTGGACTTTTTATTAGAGGAAAGCTGAGAGAGTCAACCATCAGATGTGTTCAATTATGGGTTCCCCGATGAAGCTCACTGCCCTAGGTCCAGTGAATAGTTCCTTTTCAAAAGACCTTTTCCTCCTCCTTGCATATTCTGACATTTGCTCTATAAGAGAATAATGCAACAGTCAAATGCTCTCAAATGGAGACAGTTGGATCTTGAGTGGACACAGTGAGCCTCAAAGATGTGAATGAATACAAATCTTTGACCATGTGTGACTGTGTATACACATGTGTGTACATACAAGCCTATGTGTGTATAAAACTTCTTGCACAAAATCAGTTTTTACTAATTTTCTAGATTCTTTTAAAAGATTTATTTCTTTATTTTTGAGAGAAAGAGAGCAAGCAAGCAGGGGGGAGGGGCAGAGGGAGATAGAAATTGAAGCCGACCCCATACTGCCTGATGCAGGGCTCAATCCCATGACCCTGAGATCATGACTGGAACCAAAACCAAGCGTTGGACACTCACCCACCTGAGCCACCCAGGCACCCCTAATTTCCTAGATGTTGAGAACATTTTTCTCTACCTCAAGTTGGGCATTCTTAACCCAGGATTTAAAAAAAAAAAAATTATAACATTAAATGCAAATCTTTATGGTAATTGTAAATATTTAAAATTTTTCCTAGCTAGGGAGTTTCTAGCTTTCAGCAGGGCTCTCAAAGGGGTCTGTGACCCAAAAATGGATCAAGAACCACAGCATGGAGGATCCCTAAAAATTAAAGACAGTGAAAATTTACTTAGTCAATCTGCTTGAGATGAAGAGTCAAATTCACAGTGCTTCTTGGGACTCAGTTCCTGGAGGCCCCAGTCAGTCAGTGGTGGAATCCTACTGTCTCAATTGTCTGCATGACTTCCCCTATTATTTTTATATACAGTTAATTACTTCCTTAATATTTCCATAAAATAAAATTCCTGAAGTGATAGAATCAATCTTACAGTCTTCCCTTTCTAAAGGGACTATTGTCACTTTGAAAACTGTAAATAGCATTCACGTTGATATTTAATTTTAAGTTTGTGCCAACATTTAGTGGAAATATCTAAGTTTTGAAATAGTAGGGAGCTCACATTCCATCTGGTGTGTTTTCATTTTATCTCCCCTTCTCAGTGAATTTTAAAAATCAACTGCAGTGTCAATATCCTTTCTGCTATGCTAATGTGGTCTCCATACAGAAATCAAAGGGAGGGAGTCCTCAGGGTAAGTGGTTCTTTCTCAATTGAACTAGTTAGTGTCATAGAATCACAAAGTATCAGAGCTGAAAGTGTGCTTAGAGGTGATGGAGATGAGATGAATGCCTCTCAGTTTGAGGAAAGGGAAACTGAGCCCCAGACACAGGGAACTGACCAAGGTCCCATTAGCAATAGAGCCAGGACATGAACCTCTATAGAGGGAAGGAAGTTGGTCACTTCCCTGAACCTGGAATACCCTTCATCAGAGTATACTGGCCCATGGTACTTAGTGGTTTCTGCTTTCTGTGTGGTTACTGTTGCTCATTTCCTATCCATATAAGGCAGACTACTATTTCAAAGTAATCACTGGTGTGCCATTTCCCTCTTGACCCTCTTTCCTGACTAACTGGAAGTATATCCACTGCTTAGCAGTAGTCCCCTGCACTCACCAACATGGCTTCTAAGTGCAAAAGGCACTGCCCAGTGTGAGAGAGAAATGATTCATGCAGGGATAAGGAGATTGAATAGCTCTACCTGCCCATCCTCAGACTTGAAAAAAAGATTTTCAAACTGGAGAAGGGACAGAACTAAGAGAGAGAAAGCAAGTGAGAGACAGAGAGACAGAACGAGAGAGAAAACTCATGAGCACACACTAGGGCAATGTGCTCTACCCCTGCCCTTCTTCCAAACCCCTGGCTGAATCCTGAGGTTTGAAGATACATTAATTTGATACTTCCTACTATAACAAATTTCCACAAACTTAGTGACTTTAAACAACACAGGTTTATTATCTTATAGCTCTGGAAGTCAGAAGTCCAAAATGGGTCTCGAGGCTAAAATCAAGAGGTCGGCAGGTCTGCATTCTTTCCTGCCTAGGGGAAAAATCTGTTTTCTTGCCTTTTCCAGCTTCTAGAGACTGGCTGCATTCCTTGGCTCATGGCCCACTTTCACCTTCAAGGACAGCAATGACCAACTGAGTCTTTCTCATGCTGCATCACTTTGACACTGACTCTTCTGCTTCCCTTGTCCACAGGTAAGGACCTTTGTGACTATATTGGGTCCAGTCAGCATAATTCAGGATAATCTCCCTCTTTTAAATTCAGCTATTAGCCACTTTAATTCTATCTGCTACCTTAATTCTTTGCCATGTAACATATTATAGGTTCTAGAGATTAGGGTGTGGACACCCCTGGGAGGCAATCATTCTGCCTTCCACAAGTGTCTTGCTGGAAACCTCCCCTTTGGGTTGGGAATCCAAGAGTAGAGTGTACTTGTACTCTGCTTTTCCCATCAACAACTCTGGTAGCACATTTCTCTGCAAAGAGAATGATGAAGTGTTATATTGACAACATAAGTGTTTGCCAGGGAGTCCCCAATCTCCTGTAGTTCTCAGGAAAGCATGGAAGAACAGAAGGACTTTTCTGTGCCCATGAGAAGAATGCTGAAAAGCTGGAAAGGACATAGAGTCAGTGCCCTTCATGTGCTGTGACCAGAGACCTTATCAGGACCATGGACACCTCAGGGAGGAAGGAGAACATGATCACCAACCCTCCATGGAAGACTGCCCTGCTTATGGGTATCAACATGAGGATAAACCCAAGGACCAGGCAAGGCAAATTAGACACCAGATGCCAAAGAAATAACAGCCAAGGACTACATAACCCCTGCCTGCCCCACATGGCATGTGGCTCACAATGGTCCCAGAGAGCAGAATGCTGAACTGAAAGGTTGTAAACCAGAATAGGGCTGGATTACAGGCCTGAACTCACTGAGACAGCACTGAACTTGCTGAGCAAAACCTGGCCCTGGGCTGATGGAGTGGTCTGCTCTCGTGGCCACAAATTAAACCCAACTTTGGGATTAAAGAGTATTTCATTTTTCTATAGTCAAGTTGGTAATTGTGAAATTAGTAACTGTTATATGGACCACTCATGAACCTCAGAAATAGTAGGGCATGACTTGGTGATGGAGAAGAAACCTGAGACAAGACAAAGTGACTAGGGAGCATGACACTTCAGAGCATTATATCTAATGTATTCTTTCCTGTGACTGTCTGAGCAGGAACTCAGGGAAAATGTGATCCGAAAGAGTAATTTTTACTAACAAGTCAGAGAGTGGAGACCCTGCAAAGGCCATTTCTCTGAGTATTGCAGCTCAAGTGGTAAGTCACATACGAGCATCTCTCATGATGGATTCACCAAAATTGAAGTCTCTTTCTTTCACTACATCCACCAGCCAACCAACCATAAATGTTGGTCTTTGTCAATGAGTCTAAAAGAACATAACGTCTGCTTTTAAAAAAAACTACCCCCTAATATTTTATTTAAGTTACAGAATTTTGAACATTCACTATATAGTTTGGGAAATGCCAAAGGGTACAAAGAAAGAAACAGGAGTGACCTATGATTCCGTTATCCAGCCACAATACCTTTTAATTACCAGAAGTATATGTTTCCATTCTATTCTTGATTTGCATGACACTACTTTCATTCAATATTATATCTCAATATTTTACGTCATCAAAATTATTTTAAAGCACTCATCCATATGTATGAATACATACCATTAAAATATATTCCTCTATTATTTGACATTTAAATTATTTCCCAGGTAGGGATTTTTCAAATGAAATATGTAAGTTATACAAGTTTTACAGACACACACTCTGAGGTAATTTGGAAACTATGATACAGATAACATTTTTGAGCCTGTAGTGGAGTAAGATAGAAATATCTATTATTGGGTGTTGACACAATTCCAAAATATGAAGGTACATGAGGATTATTCTATCTTGGATTGATTTATCTTAGAGAGTGCTGGTGGGGCTCTCAGGGGCCAATTTTCAAACTAATTACAGGTAGATTCCAGAAATGAGCACAAGGTCCAGAGCTGGCCTTTGTGATTTGATTCTGGAGTTGCCAACAAAGTCCCACAGTACCTCTAAACTAAGGCCTGATATTCCAGCTTTAAAATCCTGCTCTTTTCCCATCAGGATTTGTTAGTTTGTAAAATACTTTGTCATCTCAGGGAAGTGAACAATGTGAACTACTCTTGTTATAATTAAGGTACAGGTTCTTTCCTGAGAGGAGATTTTGACAGGATGGAAGGTAGTACCCAAAAAGTGAATGGGGGAATTTGCAGCTGATAAAGAAAAGCCACAGAGCTAAGAAATGAGAGAACTAGTCTCTGAATTCAGAGCTTCAGGGGAGTAACAGATTCAATTTGGCAAATGTTTTTTAAGAACATACCTCATCAGATAGTGGGATTTATTGGGTGTGAAGAGGTAGAGAGGACAAAGGTAATTAAAACACTTCTGGGAGTTCACAGAGGCAACAGAGTGAAAGAACTGAGCAGTATGAATCTCCTGTCTGTTTCTTACCCTCTGTGTGTGTGTGTAACCTTACAAAAGTTACTAGGTTTCTCTGTGCCTCAGTTTTCCTATTCTTGAAGGTAAATGTACTCACTGCCCCACCCTGCACGTCATTGGACGTATGATCTCATCAGCATGCTGAAGTCATAACCACACCACAATTTCCCTCTCCATTTGAGAATACTACTGCCCCTAACTTTTCTCATTAAGTTGAATTCAGCTGTATACCAGATCACTAATAGATGAAATCCCCCAAGCTCCTCATGCTCTTGATTTTGAGATGAGACCTGAATGAAGAAACTATAATGTGCCCCAGGGAAGGAAGGTAAGTGGTAGACACACTATGTGGATGGAAAATGGCTTAAGAAAACAAGTTTGATTGCTTATTTCAGATTGTTAAAAATAAATTCAGCCTCAGTCTTCATATCAACTGATGTGGCCAAGATTACTGGACAAGCCAGTCGAAGGTTCATACATGGATTTGACCCAACTGTGCACATTCCTCTTCAAAATCTCTGAAGAGTTTTGTAAAAAGAACCAAAATTCTTTTAAAGAAAAAAAAGATGCAGGAGCAAGGTTTCATTTCAGGGAAAAGGGAATATTCTATAAGTTCCTTAGTTACTGTTAATGTAAGAAGGAGTTCCAACAGGTACTGGTACAGCTGGCCTAGAAGATATTTATGGTCCATTGAGAGTTGTAAACAAGGACTGTTTCTTTTTGAGGAAGAAAAAGGCAGCAATTTCCTTTTATATATTTTAGTTTGTTATCATGACATGAATACATTATAAGGCATGCAAAAGTATTTAAGAGGTCCAGTGTGCAAAACCAGCTCAGAAAGGATGACCTTGGGAATTGGAGAAGCTTGGCTAGAGTGTGTTGATGACTTCCTTGTGGTTAAAAAAAAAAAAAAAAAAAAAAAAAAAAACTATAAAAAGGAGTTATAATAAAGTATCTAGCTGGGGACTAGTGGGTCATATTCGAAAAGCAGAGAAAATGTCTAACTTTGGAAAATGCCAATTTCCTACACTCTAAGTCTTATGTGCTTAATTAGCAGTGGTGTGTCCAGGACCTATGGGTTTCTTGGAAATCTGGGATATGTGTGTAAATGAATGTCTCTAAGGTCTAACAGAGACCTTGAAACTGTTTGAGATTTAGCACTGGAAGTCATAGTATCTAGACAAATCACTCATCTCACTATCTTTGAGTTTTCCATAAAAATGAAAGATAGTATTTGCCTCAGACCAAAGGTTTTGTAGTCAAATGGACTACGATAAAAACAAGCTTTGTCATGAACTAATTATAATGTCTTGAGACAAACACTTGCTGTGAGGTATTAATATCTACCTCACAAGGTTTAAGAAAATTCAAGAAATGTATGTATAGCACCTAGCACAGAGTCCAGCCCATTGTGGACTCCCAGTAAATGAAAATAATATTTTTATTCTACTAGTAGTTTTCATTAGCCCTCTCCCTAGAAAACAAGATTAAGAACTAGAATTGTTTATTACTATTCACCTATTATTTATTACTGGTAGCAAATCTTCCCTGCCCCTCATTTGAAATACTGGAAACATAAAAGATACTGAGATTTAAATAGCAAGTTTAACATTAAAGAAGTTGTAATAAACCACTGAATGGACCCAATGCACAGAATTTAGACCTATGCAGGTATAGGAACCTTTTCTAGGCTTCCTTGATTAGAAAGAAAATCTGGCATCTCTCAACTTGGCTCCTCTAAATCTGGGGGGGTCATAAAAATCTCCAAAAGAGTTGCTTGCCCGTAAGGTAAAGAAATTTGAAAGTCTTGGAATAAAATTGTAAATCAAAATTTCTTCTTTCCAGAAGAGATTCTGTCAATGGAAGTATTTGTAGGTCTGGACAGTGTGGGCTGCACACTTGTGGCAGCTTAAAAAGTTTAATGTGGTCACAAATTATTGAGCTGCTGTTTCTCTGAAGGCTGTTGGCCGAAGGCAGGCATGATGACAGTCACAGGTAATGACACTGCACCTGTGAGAGCTCCCCTTGATGGGTCCTTGGATTTGGAAAACCTCCTGGAAAACCTCTCATCTTCTGGACAGTCACCTACTTCAGCTTCCAACTTCTCACTCACTCCCACCAACTCTTTATAATACTCTCTGATACTAATATGATAGCATTAATGTTAATAATTATCAAATAATGGCTAACATTTATTAAGCATTAACACTGCATCAGGCATTGTTCTAGAGCTTTATATGTAATAATTTATTTTATTCTTCCAGCAGCCTCATCATAATCCCCATTTTACAGATGAGGAAATTGAGGTATGACACAACCAGTCTGGATCTGGAGCCCACCCTTAAGTCCTGATATTGCCATAAAAGTACATCTAATGGGGGGCAGCTGGCTCAGTTGGTAGAGCATGTGACTCCTGATCTTGGGCTCATGAGTTCGAGCCCCACTTTGGGTGGAGATTACTTAAATAAAACATTTTTAAAAAGTAACACTTAATGGGTTTCTTTTCAAAATTGGAAGAAAGTTTGGCCACCTGAATAATGGTTGATTAGGCTACTCATAGAGGAGCAATGGTCTAAAGAAACAATGATCAAAACAGTGGCTCATCTGTCCTCCAAAATTCATGGATTACTTTGTGAATCCCTGGCGAAATTAGTAGGAAAAAAATAAATCTAAAAAAAATGAAAGTAGATTCTGTGTAGAGGAATCCACCTGGTCATATTTGAGGTCATTTCATTGTTAAACTTCCACAAAGCCTTTGATCAAGGATGATAGGCCCTAGCTCAACTCTTTGATGACATATCTCTTGTATTATCTTATGGTTTTATGGACCAGGAAAAATAAATTATTATGCTCTGGATATGGAAAGGCAGGGTGAAAAAATTAAGAGGTTTTGCATTAAAATTACACTTTATGAAAACTAATGAAGTTGTCTGAATTTAATAAAGTCTGAAATTACACTTTCCAGTTTGGTAGCCACTAGCCACACGTAGCTAGTCTAAATTGAGATGTACTTGAAATATAAAATACATATTGGATTTCAAGGACTTAAACAAAAAGAGGATGCAAATATCTCATTAATAATGTTTTGTATTAGGGGCGCCTGGGTGGCTCAGTTGGTTAAGAGTCTAACTCTTGGTTCTGGCTCAGGTCATGATCTCAATTGTGATCTCAATCCCAGTTGTGAGATTGAGCCCCCAGTCAGGCACCATGCCCAGCATGGAGCCTGCTTAAGATTCTCTCTCTCTCTCCTACTCTCGTTCTCTCTCTCACTCTCTCTTAAAAAATATTTTGTATTACTTACATGATTAAATGATAATCTTTTGGTAATACTGGTTTAAAAATATATCATTAAATTAGTTTCACCTATTTCTTTTCACTTGTTTTAGTGTGGCTACTGAAAAATATTTAAGTACATATGTAACTCACATTATATTCTGTTGGGCAGTGCTGCTCTAACACACAATATGTGAAGTACAGACTGGGACATTGTGATAGATACCACCTGATGGTGACATCAGTATGGCCATATTTTAGGCACCCATCCTGGGGTTCCAAAGGCTAGGCTATGTTTCTAGGGCCCTATGTGCTTTTTCTGAAGCAGGTAACTTGGAGACCTACTATTCTCTGTTGGCATGTGACACATGACAGATCCAAAGAATAGGTCCTGCTCAAACCTAATGGGTAATAAGACATATTCATAAAGATTATTTTAATTAGGTATATCATTCTTTTGTCTAAAAAAGTGACAGTTGATAATTGAAAAGCAAAAAAAAAACGTACTTTGGGGCTTTAAAATTGTATTCATTTTTATCTTTCTTTCCCCCTTAATTCTTGCTTATTTTGCTTTTCATCTTTAAAACAGAGATCAAGTCAAATGTTTGGGGGCTTTTTTCTTTGAGGCCATTATAATTTTTTTTTAAGTAGGCTCCATGCCCAGCATGGAGCCCAATGTGGGGTTTGAACTCATGACCGTGAGATCAAGACCTGAGCTGAGATCAAGAGTCGGACTCCTGACTGAGCCACCCAGGTGCCCCGAGGCCATTATAATTTATATTGATAGAAAAGTGTCAATGCTTAATTCATATCTCTTTTCTTCCTGCTGTACTTATCCACTCTGCACATAATTTATTCCTCCAATAACCTTTCCTATCCCTATTCCCCATACTTACAACTCTCAAATAAAATAGATTTGGAAAAATTTCTTATGTGAGATATTGATAGTTTTCTTTAGTAGGTCACAGGCTCCAAGTTACTGAACATTTTTGGACACTCTTATTAAGTGACTTCTTATAGTTTTGTCAGGAACCTTGAATATAAACTTAATTAAACATTTAAAAATACACAAATGGTCCAATCTTCATTTACTAATGTTAGTTGAGGTTTGATTTCAGCAGTCACTGTGTAACTAAAAGCACAACTGTGACAGAGAGATCTCAGCAACAAGGACTTCTTAGAGCAGGCATTTGCCACCTTACCTAGCATGATCTTATTGACTCCTGCTGGGATATGCCTGTTTGGAGACAGGATTCACTGTAGAAGACAGAAAGGACCCTGTCCAACAAAGCCTTATTCAGAAAACATGGAGTGGTCTTACTTTGGTATGATGGATAGAATGACACGTGGTTAACATTTTGCTGCTTATTGCTCATTAATATGCAATTGAACATATTCAAATGACAGAGGAGAACAGTTCTAAGAAGACTGACTGACCTAGGGTGGAAGTTCTCGAAGCCAACTCCAGGAAAAACTATAGAGGTGGCATCCTCTGCCTTGAGGTACATCCTATAGATACCTGTCCTTCTCATCATTAGCCACTCTTCTGCCTTCCTTCGGTGTTTTTCCTTTTGTATCCAATGACTTTATGATTCTCCCTGGAGGCCTCCAGCCCACCATCACCACCATTATAACCCTGCATGCTTCTCAACATTTCACATGCATAGAGTCCATCAAATGTAACTAACGTGAATTGTATACTCCTTGAATTCTTATCTCTACTAGGAAAAAATGGATGGAAATAATTTTTAACCAGGTAAATGTTTCTTTGCTAATCTTATGTTCCTCTCCTCTGAGGGACAGAGAGATCTGAGTAATAATCTGACATAGGAAAAGGTAAACCAGATGTCTACCCAATTCTCTTATTGTTAAAATAGGTAGCCAAAGAGCATTCAGAGATCCACTCAGGGAGAATCTGATGTCAAAGATCATTAAATTACCACTAACTGTATAATTATTTGTTGGTTATATCACATCCAGATTCTTTGAGGTAGAAGTTCTCATAACATTGTAATAACTTTGTATGGTGATGGATGATAATTATACTTCCTATGGTGAGCATTTCATAATGTATATGATTTTCAAATCACTATGTTGTAATCTAAAACTAATATGATATGTTAATTATGCTTCAATTAAATTTTTTAAGAAAAATTTGAAAGTTCTCATGAATTTAGAAGAACCCACAGAGTTCTTGTTTTATTCTTAACAAGAGGTAATCAAGTTTTCATTCCAAAATTCTCAGTCAAAAATGCATTCCTCAGTATGAAGACATCATTGAACCCAGAGGGGGATAAAAAAAAGCTAATTAACTGTCTCATTGAAACATTCCTTTCCTTTTGGAGTCAACTGGGGACCCATGGACTTTGAGCCCATTGTCAAATGGTGTGTGAAAGAGATCCAAGTTCAACAATAAATATTATCAGCAATATAATAGTTTTCTCCAGCCCTCAGGGCCAAATGACCTGCATTTTAGCAAATTGATTTTGTTCATGCATTGTGTTAAGCCAAGCAATTGTTTCCCATGATATGCTTGAACCCATAGTTGCTCTGTCTATGAAATTCATGGTTGAATTGTCCAATTGCTGATTGCTATTCCCATTTGCTTTAATAATAGTCACTTCCTTCATCAGTAATGGGTTTTATATACAGTGCACAATCAAAACCATTCAATGTCACCCATAAACATTTGATGAATTATCTAATACAGTTATGAGAGTTGCTTATTTGGGACACAGCTAGGGTAAGCCTTACTGAGTTAATGAGATGATGTACCATGGCATTAGGCAATGGGTGTTCTCCTCCCCCACGTTAGCTGTACGTTCTTTTTTAACCAAGGACCCATTTATGTCATTATCATAATCTTCATCAACTTGTCAAGATAATGGAGGGCCTACTGAGTTCAGAGAAGGCCTCACATAATTCATGGAAGTTTAAAGAACACGGATATAGAAAGGGTTTGGGAAAAATGGACAAATAAGATCTGCATGGAAAACAACACCAAAAGGGCTTTATAAGAGATTTTGCCTTGAAAAGCATGAAGTGTGAACTCAGTTTTGAGGGAGAGAAGGGAGACTCATTCTCTGAAATGGGGAAGATAAATTAGCTAACAAAATGCACAAAGACAAATTTGGGACAGAAAGCTGGAGAGCAGATAAAGATAACCCCAGAGATGATAATCCAGGTCGAAATGAAAGGAAGAGAACTCTCGAGCCTGCTTTCGGCAAATCCCACATCTGTATTTGTTACAGAAACGTAAGTCTACGTTTTGGGGGAAGCAAGTGACTTATTAACTTATTAACATTGACATGTGCCTACCAGACTTCCTTAGCAATCAGACAAGGTTTATAATTACTTCGCCGTCCTTCTGACATGGGACAATTTGGAGCTGTGTGCACACTGATTTCTGACCAGTAGATTCTGTTCCATAAATCCTCCACTAAATTAACTTCAGATGGCTGACATCACCATGTCAGAATCTCACCCAATGTAGCTACAAGTTAATAAATTGACCCCCTAAAAAGCAAGATATTCTCTCCCTTTAAATTATGCTAGGACTAGTAGGGAATGTCAAGTTCTTCTAGTTCAACACCTCATTCCCTCATGTACTCATTCATTCAACAAATATTTCTTGGAGACCGCCTCCATACCAGATTAGGTCCCTGTTCCCAAGTCTCTACAGTGTGATTGGGAACACAGGCACTGAATACTAAACTAAAAAATTATTTCAAGTGTGGTAATTATTAAGGAAGGAAATGCGGTAATATGATAGAATTATTGTGGAGGAGGTAAGAGATGAGCTATCTTAAATGGGTTGGGATATCCATGAAAAGAACCCTTCAAGAAGCTGACATCTGAGCTGAGATTTGGATGAAGACACGAAGCCAGTTGAGGTTATAGGCAAAGAAAATAATGGTGCCAAGGCCCTGAGGTGGGAACAAGAATAATATAATTGACAAAAGCAAGGAGTGAGAGAGAGTCAAACTAACAGGGGCTGGAGAGGTAGGGCAGGACACAGAACTGAAGTTAAAGAACTCACCCAGGGCCATAGCACTATACACGAGTAACCAAGGAAGTAAAACGGAGGTTACAGAGAAGTGACATGCACAGTAGACGAGACAAACAGTCCTGTGGAATAGTGACATTTGAGTGGTAGAAGGAAGAAGGGTAGCCCAGGAAATAGAGATCTCAAACTCAAATGCCTTTAGCGGCCAGACAAGTATCATAAACATGTGAAGCAGGCATTGGTAAGAGACAGGGAGTTGGGGGAGATGCAGTGACCTGAAGAATGAGTGACATGCCCAACAGCATTCAGACTCATTAAAAAATACTTTGCAGGCAAAATAAAATACATATGTGGAGGCAAGCAGAGCCCATGGACCATCAATATGCAACAGTGATCTGGAGGAAACGTAGGAAGCAGGCTGAGAATGAGAAAAGTCAATAGAGCCTGGTCACCCATAACTCAGAGGAGAGCTACACTTATATTTCTATGACCTACATTAAAAAGTTTATTAGGCAGTAACCCAAGTGCTTATTCTGATGACTACAACAACAACTCACACTAGTTGTTACAGAACTTGCCTATAACCGAAAAATAAAGGTAATGATCCAATGGGTCAGATTTGTAAAGATTGGAATCCTAGAACCAAGGGGTCCCTCCAAGGACTGGATGTAGAAGTCCTCCTGAAGAATCATGGCCATCCACTCTGTGCCTGCATGGATCTGGGAAAGGGAAACCCCCACACACCCCCAACCACACACACACATACAAGGCACTGTAAGTGTTCAGCAAGTTCTATCAATTTGATCTGTTGTTACGTGGAGCTGATATCTGGCTCCTTTTAGCCCCAAAACCCTAGATTTCCACCCCATCCCCGCCAGAGACACACAGATCATTTAACTTTTCCCACCTACTGGCAAATATTTAGAAACAGTGACTCTGTCACTGCCTTCCCTCTGCAAGTCTTCCTTTCTCCAGACAAAATATCTCCATCACCATGTCCAGACTCTGCCATCCCAGTCACCTTTCTGTGAACCTTCTCTAGTTTGTCACTCTCTCTCTTGAAACAGGGCCCAGGGAGAACACCACATTCTTAGCTGATTTATAATCTAGGGCTTCTTTAGGCATCATGTTCTATTTCCGCAGTATTGGAAACACAATTGTGTTTTATTGAGCCCCATCTCCTTTGTCCCTGTTCCCACTCCCCACCCTCCAAGGCAAGTGTGTTTGTTGTATTTCGTGGACAGATACATAATCTAGAGTGAGAGCTCCCATCAGCATAAAGAATGCTGTCCCTCATCACTCTATCATTTCTGATTAAGATCACTCAGTCTAATGTACAGTATGTCTTGTACCAATAATGCCTGTGCAATGCTTCATGCTCCTTGTGCCAGTTTCTAGACATTATCTTATTATGTGCTGAAACTGGAAAAGTATATTTTTGTACAAAGAGGAAGATGAATCTGAGAATGAGTAGTGAAAGGCAGAGGAAAAATTGGAAATCTGACCCTTGAAAAGAGTGTTGAATGGAAGCATCCAATGACGTGGCTTTGCATCTAAGTTCTCCCTTTACCCACCAACTGCAAGTTCTTTTAGAAACAAAATTAATGATCACAATAAGAACAGAACCACTACCTATCAATAAATGCCTAGTAGATACCAATCCCCGCAATGAACTTTTTAGGTACAGTATATCATATGTTTCGTATGAGCCTTTGGAGGGTGTTATCTCCATTTTTAAAGATAGAGCTTCAGTGACTTGCCCCATGTCACAAAATTAGCAGGTGACACTTGGATTTAAACCTAATTCGGTCTGTCTCTGAAGTTCAATCACTTCATAGTTTTATACCACAATCTCCCTTAGTGGGTACTGTCTATACTATATGACTTAGCAGTTAATTGAAAACAAAACAAAACAAAACAACAAAAAAACAGAACTCTTATAGTAATTCCATCTCCAGAGATGCTTCTCCAAATAGGGAGAAGCAGGAACATGTGTTGCCTCATCAGTGGGGCTAGAGACGCTGTGAGAGCATACCCACAAGGGCAAAAGAGTAAAGGAGGGGAGAAAGGCCACACGCCAACCTCAGCGTTGGACATCGTGTCTCAAACTGGGCTGAAATGCAGCCCCACAGCTCCTGTCATGAGCACATTAGGAATATAAATAAGATTTCAAGGTGACAGTTCAGCCTAAGAAAACAGTGTTTTCAAGCACTTTTAATAACACTTTAGCAGTATTCACTTGTATATAAATCATGTGCTAATTTATTCATTAAAATAGCCTGTACTTGGCAACATTTTATTAACCTTAGTTTATGCTAATAAGATCAGTACTCATATTTTTTAAAAATGCATCTCTCTATAATTACTCCATAATTCTGATTTTCTTCCAACTTGAACTAAGCCCTTACTAACTCCAAGTCACATTCCACATCTCATGAAAAGGAGTTTGAATTATGATATTATAGGATACAACTTTCAGAAAGCACAAATTTGGGAGAGAGACTATTCCCAAATCTAGCCACGATCAGAATCTCCTGGGCACTTTCTTATGCTCCCATAATTACTGATTCCAGTGTGCCCCTGCAATCTACTGGGTCAAAATCTCTAGGGATGGGATCTATGGGGAATGGAGATTTGCAGCAATTGGTCCAAAAACCAGTACTTAGAAACCAGTAACTAGAACATTTCCACTCTGCACAGGCCTATTGCAGCTCACAGGAGGCACAATATAGTGAGGGATATCCCAAAAGCATGATCACCAGTCACTGCCGAGGATCCAGTGAGTCCCAGAAAAATTAATTGTAAGTCTCATTATTAACTGATGACCTCCCATTCTTTATTTTTAGGGTTTGGGTAGCCATTTTAATACCTAGTTACTGAAAAAAAAAAAAAAAAACAATAAAAAAAAAAAAAAAAAAAAAGACAAAAAAAAAAAAAAAACACCTTACAAATATAAAACCAGGTGGAGATAATCGTAGGGATAGAGCCACATGATGAACAACCAAAATAAAAAAAAAAAAAATGTACTTTAAACGTCTAACAAGTGGTTAGAATAGTAGTGTCAAAAAGATGGCAAAATTGGTACCTCTTTCCTATCTGACACCTGTGATAGACACTGCTAATCAATCACAGCATTTGTTTCTGTTTCATCCGGAAACAGCCTCAAAACCCTTTCCAACCAAGCACTCAGGGCACCCCTGCCATCTGATCATTTGGGGAACATATGTGCCCTTCCCTGGCTAGAATAAGCAGTTAAACTGAAATTATCGTCTAATATTTTACATCAGCATATCCATTATAGGATATTTACCCCACATAGTGCACACAGGCCCCTGAAGTTTCTCAGGTAGATGAGACCATAGGAGCAGATCACCTTGCTACTTCATCTCTATAAGTGGTTTCACATTTATAGTTTTTAATGGAAATATCCAGAAATCAGTTAACTGCTAAAATGTTTATAATACATGGGCGGCACTCATTTCATTCAAGCCAACTAGGTTCTGCTGATAATTCAAAGTTTCACTTTGAATAAATGCTATTAGGAGTGGGGCGCCTGGGTGGCTCAGTCGTTAAGCATCTGCCTTCGGCTCAGGTCATGGTCCCGGGGTCCTGGGATCGAGCCCCGCATCGGGCTCCCTGCTCCACGGGAAGCCTGCTTCTCCCTCTCCCACTCCCCCTGCTTGTGTTCCCTCTCTTGCTGTGTCTCTGTCAAATAAATAAATAAAATCTTTAAAAAAAAAAACTGCTACTAGGAGAGACAAGCTGAGGTCCAAAGGGTCTTTAAAATTAAATGGAGCATCTGACTAGAAAAATAATATACGAGTCGGCTTGATTTCCATTGGTCAGCAGCACTATAGATTTTCTCCTGTGGAGACTCTGGGCCATATCGCCACACAATATTTAGTGTCCTGGTAAATGAGAGGGTGGAAATCACAAAGATACTTGCTTTCTGCCACATTTCATTTGAAAAAGAAAATCATTATAATTCATTTGTCTTTGGTTCCTGTCATGGCCATTCTCGGCTGGCTCCTTGGCTTCTACTGCCACTTCCCAAGTCATACTGGGTGGAATCCCATGTAAGCCCATATATCAGGGTGATGCCTAGTTCATCAGCTTGATTTCTTCATACCGACAGCCCCTGTGATCACGCAATAAGATCAGAGAGAACAGACCCACCTCATCATAGATGCTGTCATTCCTGTGAAAGTCTCCAGCCTTCCTCGGAAGAACGTGGACGTGAACATGCTGAAAATGAACGAGAGAGAAAAAAATGAAATGTGATTATCTCCCCATATATTTCGAGACTTGACAGTGATGCTCCCATGAAGCCCAATTACTCCACGTTGGTTCCTGCTGGATTAGTTTTCAGAGGAGGATGATGTTCACCTTCAGTAACTGTATCTGAAATCCATGGAGAATAGAGAGGCTCAAAACAAGAGAGAAAAATGTGGTGGCATAGATGACAATTTGAGTGAAATGCCAGGGTGTTTTGGGGAGGTCTGTGGAATTATCCATAGCTGTCAGTCTTGGCTGTAGTTAGCCAGTGCTTTGAAGTGACAGCATGGTTTAAAAAGGTGACTACAGGGACTCTGAAAGGGACAAGAAATCAAAATTGGCCAACAGAGAATTGTGTAAGAGCAAATAAGTGAGAGTAGCAAAGAGTGTGGGCCAAGTTACAGAATCATGGTTTTCAAATAAAAATCATTTAACAGTAATACAAATAGTCCTCCTTTATTAAACATTTACTTACTGTGATAAGAAAGCTCTATGCTTAGCATGGATCTCATGTACTGCTCTGAATAATCCCATGAGGCAACTTCTACTCTCAGATCCCCTTTACAGATGAGGAAATCTACCCTCAGAAGTGGTCAAGGCCCCTCAGGAGGTGACAGCGTCCCTGCAGGAACCCAGGGCTTGTGGCTCTTGCCCCCACACTCTTCATGAGCATCCATGCTCCTTCTGTGAGTTCGATCTATTAAAAAGCCTGTGTCTCCAGTCTATGAAAGCCCCCAGGTAATAGTCATAGCAATGTTGTTATGCAGAGATCATGAATCAAGGCACATCGCATATCTAATTCAATATATTCTTCAAGGCTAAACGCCATTTGAAAGTTTTACTTTCCAAATAGCCTCTATTGTACCTCGGCTAAAGTTAAACCTCATTCCTGCCCTTGAGCTATGTTCCTGCGTTTATTACAAACCGTGGGGAGGAATGTGAAAATGAAAAGCCTAAATGTAGAGAGGCAGACAAAGAATCAAACTTAGTCCCTGATCACGCCCACCCCTTCTTGATTACAGAGATCAGGCTCTGAGCTTCCAAAGGGCCTCTGGAGAATGTGAGATGAAGTGTCCCTGTGGCTTTGCTGCACACAGAGGGGAAAAATGATATGCTATTAAAGCAGAGGCAGGGAACAAGGCGGTCCAAGGTGAACGAACACAGAGGAGCCTCACATCAGCCCGAGTGCACAGTCCCCAAAGAAGGGCATGTTTTTGCCAGAATATTCTCCAGTTGATGATGGAAGGTAGTCATAGACTGTTCAGCAACTGGGACAGTGTATACTTAAGTTACAAAGATGGTGAGAGCATAGGGAGACAAGGGGAACAAATAAACAAGGAAACATAAGTTGCAAACTGCCCATGGAACAAAGTCTTAGGAGAAAGCAATGGAGGATGGGCTCAGGCTGGAATATGCTGAAGGACACAGGCTGGCTGACTTCAAGATGAGACCAGAAAAATGCCACAGCACAAGGAGAGAGCCCCCCTTGGAAGGAGGCTTCACTCGACCCTTGCTTCCCAAACCTGCAGCTCTCCTTCCCTCCTCTTGTTCTTTCCCCTTTCCTTTCTTCCTTTTCTCCTTCCTTCCTTTCTGCCCTGCTTCCTTCTTTTCTTCCTTTCTTCTATCCACCCACCCACCACCTCCCTTGTATGTGGAATAATCAGGTATTCCACACCAGTGCCCTGCAGTCAAACTGCCTACTGCGAACCTGATCGATCACTTACTGGCCGCGGCCCCTGACTCAGAAGGGCCTGGATCTCTGTATCCTTGGCTGCAGCAGGGATGGCAGCAATCTCTACCTCACATGGTCATTAAGAGGATTCAAATCCACTAAGCCTGCGCTCAGCATGCTGCTTTGTGCATCATCAGTACTCAGTACATGTAGCTATAGCACTATTACTATTATTATTATTATTATTATTATTATTTTCATTATCATTTTTTTGACCTTCAGACCAAGTAGAGATCACATCTAGGCACTAGATCCCACACCAGCAAGGAAGAGATTTAAGAAGTTCCTCGAGTGGGGTGTGTTTCTAGTTTATCTGTTGCTATGGCTTGTTTCTCTTGCATTGACCGGTGGTTTTCAAAGTTGAGCATGCACCTGGGCTTGGTGAGACACAGATCCTTGGGCCCCCAAAACACGCATTTCAAACAAACTGCCAGGTGGTGCCAACGTCATTGGTTTAGACTATCCTTCTGCTTCCTGACCTTTTTCCTACCAAAAGTGACCACAGGCACCAAGGTCACTAATTGTTTTGTCTGCCCTATCGGCTTCTGGAAGACCTACTAAGTGCTCCCTGGCTTCCTGCACTCTTGTCACCCTCTGTGCCTTTTCCTTAAGGATGTGCCTGTTGTTCATTAATGAACTAGGGCTGGCTATGAACTTAATATTATATGAAGGGAACCTCCTGGGTCCAGGCCCATCCCATGCCTCCTTTTCTTTACCTGGCCCACCTGAGTTTAGTGTTCAGGGCTATCTCTATAAGCTTTGTTATCACCCAGTCCTGGAAATGTCTTTCCTGATCATTGGTAACCACCTGAGATTTAGTGTGGCACTGATGATAACAAACAGCTCACTATGTAGGTGATTCTGCCCAAGGGCACAGACCTCAACCCAGCCTGATATCTTGACATAAATTCTTAAGTGACAATCTGATCACAAGATCCCGACAACCCACTCAACTTCTCAGAAAAGGGAAATCATGATAAACCCAGCTGACAACTTCACTGTTGTGAAGGAATACCATTACCACGGCCTTCCAGTAGAATGGTATTCCAATAAAACAAAACAAAACAAATACAACCCTATGATCAGCACACATGGGGATATTTTAACATAACCTGTCCTTAGTGAATTCATATTGAGCCTTGGTGATCATCACTTACTTTTCTAAGTGGTGGCAAAACTTCTACTTAATAAAGCACTCCAAAATTTTGCCAGGGTTTATTTTTTTGCTAGAGTTTAAATTTTGCTAGGGTGTCAAGCAGTTTAGCTGCTTGAGTTTTCTGAAGAATACTTCAGAAAAGCCATGACATATTCCATACCAAAAAAGTTTTTATGGTCAAGTAAAATTTCACAATGGTCATTAGCATATTATGGTATCAGGCAAGAACCACATTAAATACATTCAATTAAATATGTTCAATTAGCTACCAGGAAACTTATTTAATAATGAAGATCTCAAATCCTTATTTGTATAACATCTATTTATACTTTTCTAATACAATTATTCATGCAAAATTATTTATAACCAGGTGCTACTCTAGGAACCAGGGATACAGTACTAAACAAGATAAAATCCCTCCCCCCACAAAGCTACATTCCAAGAGGTGATGCAGAAAACAAACAAGCAAATAAATATACAAGTTAATTTCAGGTGAAGATAAGTGTTATGGAAAAAATATAGCAGGCAGAGCTAAAAATTCAGAATTGGGACTCTTACACATTTGAAGTTTGGGAAGAAAAAAAAGGATTCAAAGTTAAGGATATGGTGAGGAAAGAGACAAGTCAGGAGAGGGTCAGTGCTAAAGCTGAGAGAGGAGGGATTTTCAAGAAGGAAGGAATAATCATCAGTGTCAATGTTGTTGAAAGCTTGAGTTGGTTCCAGTCAAATAAGGGGGATAAACACTTAACTGAAAACAGATTCAATATCATTAGTCAGTAGTGAAATGCAAAGCAAAGCCACAATGAAATATCACCTCCTATTCAACAGAAAGGCAATTAAAGAAAAAAAAAAAGGTAAGACAATAACAAGTGTTGGCGAGAATATGGAGAATTAAAACCTTCCTACACTGTTGGTGGGAATGTAAGAGTATCACTGGTTTGGAAAATAGCTTGACACTTCCTCAAAAAGTTAAACAGAGTTTCCATATAACCCAGAATTCCACTCCTAAGCATGTGCCCAAGAGATATGAAAACATATGTCCACACAAAAACTTGCACATGAATATTTATAGCAGTATTATTTACAACAGTCAAATAGGGGAAACAACCCAAATGCCCATCAAGCAGTGAATGCATCAATAAGATGCGGTACAGCCACACATTGGAACATGATTCGGCCATAAAAAGGAAGGAAGAACTGCTAAGTCGAAGAATTATGCTAAATGAATTATGCCACATGAAAGAAACCAGACATAAAAGGCCAGATATTGTCTGATTCTATTTATGTGAAATGTCCAGAAAAGGCAAATCCATAGAGACAGAGTAAATTAGCAGTTGCCATGGGAGAATAAGGAGTCACCACTAGAGGGCATGACGTTTCTTTTGGGGATGACAAATATATTCTGGAATTAGGTAGTTGTGATGGTCGCATGACATTGGGAACATTCTAGAAAAACTTGGAACGGTATACTTTAAAAGAGTGAATTTGATGGCATGTGAATTATTTATCAATAAAGCTGTTATTTAAAAAAACTGATGTAGATTTAAGAGAGAGGGGAAGGTAAAGAAAGGGAGATAAATAAGCACAGGCAACTTTCTAAGGAAAAGGAGTCTTGGAAAGAAATCAATGGTTCTACAGGCAGAGGAGGAAGGAAATCACTTTTTGTTAAATATGGCTGAAGTTGTCTCAGCCTACTAGTTTCTATAATTATTATAACCTTTTGTAGTTGAAATCATTGTTAGCATTTATTTAAAGCTCGCTCCATGCCAGTCCCTAGGATGATTGTACACCATTTCAGTGAAGCCTTCCAATACACCCAAGAGGTGATTAATAATAAATGCATTATCATGTTCAGGTGACAAAATAGACCCAACGAGGTTAAGCAACTTGCCCAAGCTCCTGTAGAGAGTGACCAAGCACTGAAATCTGAACCCGCATCTGTCGTGACACCATCTCTTAAGAGGCCACCCTGCTTCTCTCAAATCTCCATTCCATATATAAAGACACCTCCTTGCCGCGGCTCCTTGATGCCTCTCTCAAGCTCCATGATTTTTCAGTCATGTCTTTGATCACATCTGCAAGTCCTTTTGGGATCATGGGATGGAACTGGCCTTTGTGTAGAAACTTTGATTCACTTACTGCGGTGTTATCTCCTGAGTTCCATTTCTATCTTACTCTTTCCTAGTTGGAAGTCATGCCCAGTATCGTATAGATGAACAAAGTTGTTCAAATGGCAAGTCTTTGTTTCCCTCATTTATTAAATGTAAGTCATTTGCATCAATCAGGAGATCCACCTTTTCTTGGTCCCCGTGGTTGAGCACATTTTAGCTTTAAAAGCCCTTTCTGTTATCTCTCAGTTTTTCTCCAAATGTGGGATTTCTCTGAGTTTTAATACCCTGCCAACATTTTTGTAGGCCCTGCCTCTTTTGTGCTGTGGAGCTTCTCCTTCCCTTTTGAACACACCTACTTTACCTCATACTCACTTGAGGATGGTCGGTGTCGCCACACTGGTGTCTTTTGCCCTTGCTGGACTACAGTGCGAGTTGGTTATAAGGGATACAATCATGGCAAGGGGGAAGGGCAAAGAAGGCTAGAGGGAAACAGCTACCCTCTCCATAACTAGTGTCCTGCCACCCCCAGCTGCTGCCACATGAACCTCCTCACTCAGATCAATGAGTGACCTCAGAAGGCAAATCTGATTCTAATAAATAACAAAAACCCTGCAGATCAGGGGCAGATAGTGACCCCTCCAGTATGTTCACGTCCTACTCCCTGAACTTGTGAATACATTAGGTTCCATGGCAAAAGAGAAGTAGGTTGTAGAAAGATTAAGGCTGCTAACCAGTTGCCCTTAAAATGGTAAGTGTGTGGATGATCTTGGATTATCCACCTGGGCCCAGGGTAATCACAAGGGTCCTTTTTTTTTTTTTAATATTTTATTTATTTATGTGTGCCTGGGTGGCTCAGTCGGTTAAGCGACTGCCTTCAGCTCAGGTCATGATCCTGGAGTCCCAGGATCGAGTCCCACGTCAGGCTCCCTGCTCAGCAGGGAGTCTGCTTCTCCCTCTGACCTTCCCCCTCTCATGTGCTCTCTCTCTCTCATTCTCACTCTCTCAAAATAAATAAAATCTTTAAAAAAAAATTTATTTATTTATTTGACAGAGAGAGAGCACAAGCAGGGGGAGCGGCAGGCAGAGGGAGAGAGAAAAGCAGGCTCCTTGCTGAGCAGGGAGCCTGACATGGGGCTCAATCCCAGGGCCCTGGAATCATGACCTGAGCCAAAGGCAGCTGCTTAACTGACTGAGTCACCCATGCGCCCCATTTACAAGGGTCCTTAAAAGTGGAAGAGGGTGAACATCATCAAAATGTAAAACACTGGGCTTCAAAGGATACCGTCAAGAAACTGAAAAGTCAACTCAGAATGGGAGAATATTTTTGTAGATCATATATCTGATGGGGCACTGTATGCAGGATGTATGAGGAATTATTACAGTGAAAGACCAAATTCCAACTAAAAAAATAGGTGAGGTAGGAATAAGCATTTCTCCAAAGGAGATATATAAATGGAACAAGCACATGAACAGAGTCAGCAGGCCACCCTGTCTCAAGACTTTCACAAAAGCCAGCCTCCTGCCCTTCCTTCTCTGTTTTCCCAGTGAAGGCAGATGAGAATACTTAGAATCAGCTGAAGTAGGACTGCCTAGGGAACCATAGAATTGACTGTCTACAGTGGAACTTTTGAGAGTGAAAGGAGGCCTGTTCCCAACTACACTGGCCTGTTTATAATGACAGTCCTAAGCCTGGACTATTCCAAATAAACCCAGACACACGTTCACCCATATACTAGTTGTGTAGTTGGGAAGGACAGTGGTATCACAAAGATGGGATGTGACGTCTCCTCAACCTGCCTTAGTATCTCCACTCTGCCACTGTGATCGATTTGGTGACCCTGGATAATTTACTTGTTCTCAGTAAGCCCCGCTTCCTCCTCCAGAAAAATGGAGACAGTCGTAGCTCCTATTTCTTCGTGTTTTGGATGTGCTAATACTGTTCTCACAGACATGGTAGCTCCTGGTATAATGGACAATGACTTAGAAATGGATGGGTGAATGGTGTGATAGTACGACAGATGTCTAAGTAAAGTCCTTGACTTATGAGGAAAAAAAATAATTAAATGATGTGTCAGTGTTCTCTTTATAGAAAAGAAGTGGATTAAATTTAGGGGATTCTTCGAACACGTGTGACATAGCCCACATCTCTTGAGACACCAGGTCTCCCTCAATCAGACACTTCAAATGACAGCCTCGGAATAATGGGTGATGTGTTTATTTCTTTTTGATACCCAGATTATATACGTAAAGCTATTTATATAAGGGGAGGGGAATAAAAGGCCCAGAACTTCTTTTTGAGACCAAAAAAAAGGTTCTATTTGGTGAAAACAGGATGTTTTGCCTTTTGGAAGTCAGGGAGGAGTAGGGGGTGGACATCGAAAATCTATTGTAATTTGAGAATTAGATTCTGTGGAGGAAGCCAAAGGAGTGAAAAACTAGAGGCAAGATAATGGGCAGGGAGACTGTGTTAATTCCTCCTGCCCAGATGTTTCTCTCCACATGGCCACCACTCTACCGCCATGCTTCCCTTTAATTCACTTAGGAAAGGAAAATGGAAGAAGCCACTTGAAATGTAATTGTCTCTTGCTGTTCCTGTTTGGGCCTATTATACAAACAGTAGGGAGATTTCTCATTTTGTTCTGTTTATTGCAGTAGGATTAAAAGGAGGAGGAGGAGGGGAGGTGCTTCCAGCACCTGCTTTCTTAATTGACAGTGATTTCCTTGCCCCCCAAATCCAGTGGTTTTTAAACAAAGTCAGTACATTCTCTTCAGCAACATCAGCATTTTATAAACACATCATTAAGACAGGAAAGGTGCTAGAACTAAAGCAATAGCTCCCAGTTCCTGCTCGGGGTGAACGGCCCAGATGTTAGTCACCTTTTGAGTTTTCTCCTCATTTGCAATCAGTGCTTTTACTTTACAAAGACAAGTGATAGAAAAGGCAAGTTTGTCTTCCTGGGGGCCCTCTTTTGAATTTGTGAGTGATGGGTAAGGAAGTTGTTCTACTTTTTTGTTTTGTTTTGTTTTTTGTTTTTTTTTACTTTTTTTTTTATTCTTATGTTAATCCCCATACATTACAACATTAGTTTTAGATGAAGTGTTCCATGATTCATTGTTTGTGCACAACACCCAGTGCTCCATGCAGAATGTGCCCTCCTCAATACCCGCCACCAGGCTAACCCATCTTCCCACCCCCCTCCCCTCTAAAACCCTGTTTGTTTTTCAGAGTCCATCGTCTCTCATGGTTCGTAGTTGTTCTACTTTTTATGTGTTCATTTTGTTCTGAATTTCAGCGGAAGTGCTCCTTAAAACAAAGAAAACAAAAATCATCTCATGTGATCCAGTCCTTGGCTGCGAAGATGAGCTACTCATGCTTGCCGTGCGGAAGATGGCGGGAACTGATTGGCAAAACAGATGCACTGACACTAGCTCATGTTTGCTCAGTTCTCCGAGCTTCCGTTCTCGTGAAGGAGAAATTGAAGAAGAGCCTGCCAATTATTTCTATGTCCTGAGCTTAAAGCCAAAAGGGAAAGACACATTCCCAGGCTCTCAGAGGGCAGGGACATTTTATACAGCATTGCATTCCATCATCTTGCTTTTATTTGACTTGAAAAGACCTTAATTTTTAGAAAATTTGAAATTTAAAGCTGTGTGGTCGCTAAAAGCTCCTTTAAACTCTCATTGTGGTTTGGAGCCATACATCATCAAAGCCATGATGCTGAGATGATGTGCTGCACCCACATATCATGGGAGCACTATCCGTCTCATGATATATTATTATAATTCACAACTGGAGCACCACCATTGATATATGGCTTAAAAACACAACCGTTAAGCCAAAAAACTCGACGGGGTCTCCACAAATTCTGGGAGTTTTGTTTTGCTTTTTAACTGAACTGGCTTTTTAGCTTTTATTTTTTTCTTAAAGTCTCTCAACTTAACTGGGCCAGTCTGGACACAGGAACAACACTGTGTTTCTTCTGTTTCATGAAAGGCATACCAGTTGCTTGAACATGGCTGATATTCTAAAGGAAGGAACTCTTTGACAGGAGGGTCAGAAGCCATCACTGAGCCTGTGCCTTTTGAGAGACCACTAATTTTGTTCTTGAGTTGACTGTGTCAAGGTGTCCTCAAAGCCCCATGCGCAGGAGTACTCCAGTGACATTTATTTTGGAACTACAAAACCCTACTTCCCAAAGCAAGTAAGGCAGAATCTGACCATAAAGAAAACACAGGCTTTGGGGTGGTTGTGATGGTTCAGAATAGAGCACATTTAACAAGCTCACTACAGAGCTGAGCCTTCTGGTTTAGAGTAGAGGCAGACTGTCAAAACTATTTCCAGAATTCCTGCGGTATAATAGAGAAATAATAAAATTTACTGAATATTTAGAATATGCTAGCATTGGCCTAAGCACTTTATCTACATATCTCCTTTTATCCACACAATGATCTTATGTGTTAGAATACTGGTTTTCTCCAAACTGAGTGTTGTTGAAGTGGGGGGTGGGGTGGGAGGGATGGGGTGACTGGGTGATAGACACTGGGGAGGGTATGTGCTCTGGTAAGCGCTGTGAATTGTGCAAGACTGTTGAATCTCAGATCTGTACCTCTGAAACAAATAATGCAATATATGTTAAGAAAAAAAGAAGAAGAAGAAGGTAGCGGGAGGGGAAGAATGAAGCAGGGGAAATCGGAGGGGGAGACGAACCATGAGAGACGATGGACTCTGAAAAACAAACTGAGGGTTCTGGAGGGGAGGGGGGTGGGAGGATGGGTTAGCCTGGTGGTGGGTATTGAGGAGGGCACATTCTGCATGGAGCACTGGGTGTTATGCACAAACAATGAATCATGGAACACTTCATCTAAAACTAATGATGTAATGTATGGGGATTAACATAAGAATAAAAATAAATAAATATAAGAATACTGGTTTTCTCTCTACTTGAAAGGTGAGGCAAGGTGAAAGAATTTATAAATGAAGACATTGAGGCCTGAGGAGAAGGACTGAGCAGGTTGCTTAACCCAGGGATGACACTTACTATTGGCACTGTAGTATAGTTAGACGTACCCCAGCAGAAGTTATAAGCCAACTGCCCCATACGCTACTCACCCTTAGGATGGTAAGCACTTCTGCAAGAGTCCCATAAAACAACGATTTTGTATAAATCTGAGATCAATCCTGTACACATGTTCTCAATTATCTCTTGGTTCATCATTGATTTTCAGTGATAGGACAGCTTCAAGTTTTTATAACTGTTCAGCAAGAAGAAAGTCGAATGTATCATCACTGCCCTTTAAAAAGTTGACAAACTCGAGCAAGATTTACAAAACCATGATAAACCCATGTAAATCTGGTCATTTTTCCGGCAGGAGGGCATGCTCATGCAACAAGACAGGCGGAATTCCAGGTATGTTGGGGTTAATGTAGAGCATGAAATCAGCCATAATGCCTGGCTTGCTAAAAAGGAACAGAGGGGCTGCTGGGAGCGATGGAAGGTTTCGGAGAAGGGCGTGGGCCTTTGGAATGCCGGGGCCACTTTGCCGTTGGAATGCCGAGGGGAGGTGTCTTCCCCGAAGCTTTCCTAGCCCAAACAGCTGCCCTGTGATCTAAGAGACGTATGCATTGTCCCTTAGGCTATGTTTGGCAGCACTGGTAGAACACGCAGATTAGCATATCGTATCTTTCCCGTAAATAGATCCTCCTAGTTCCAGTAAGACCCCTTGTCACACATCCCGTGCTTGAGAAACAGTGATAAGAATTTGTGATTATCCTGAAGGACCAATAAAAGTGGGAGCAAAGAAGAGCAAAGGGTCTTCCTCTCTGAGCGTTGACTCCCCTTGCCTTCTCCTCTCTGTCACAGCAAAGTTTGGAGTCCTCTTTCATCCATCGGTACAGGGATTGCTGGCCATTCCTGGCAAGGTAGACTGACTCAAGGACAAAAAAGTCTTCCCATTAAGCCACACATGCGAGGGTTCTGTTTGCTGCTGGGCAGAAAGAGCACCTTAGTGACAACTCCAGTAAAATGACTTTCAAGAGACACAAAGAATGTTTACGGATTTGTCATCCTTGTATTTTATCAGCAATTGTGGTAGCTGCTGTGTTTACAGTACATATCCTTGATAAGAAAAATTACACAGCGTTCCTTCCTCCATGTGGAGTTCCTTCTCTCTCATTTCCCCCCAACTTGTAAGAGCCAGTTCAAATGCCACCTTTTCTGAATAGCCTTCAGACTCCCCAGGGCTCCTCTGATTCTTTGAATGTATTTCAATGTCTGCTTTTCACTATAAAGTACCAAAAATTACAGGTGCCTCTCTTCCATTAGTCTGGAACTCTGGGTTATTCCTGACTGTATTTTTCTCCTGATTATTTATTTCCCCCAATCCTACATACCATAGTATGTAAATAAATGCTTGGCAGGTGGACCAGTGGATGGGTGGGTAGATGGGTGGAGGAATGGATAGATGGATGGGTAATAGTTGATTGCTAAGTGTTCTTTATTAGGTTGCTTTAGGAGAAAGAAGAAAGGAACCTCATATATACAGATTCTCTTGGCCACTCTTGTCTTTTCCCTCTGCTTAAGAGTTCCTGCACACACAAGGATGTGGCCTCTGCAGAGCCATTTGATTATATCGCACACTCATTCCTCTTTTTCCCACTGAAAAGTATTTTTTGTTTTTACAAAATTGTAAGTTTGAAGGTCTTATCTTTCCAGCTTCATATAAGTCCTTTTTAAAAACTCCTCAAATACGCTTGAGTGTCTGGAGCAAATAGCTCATCCTGAAAACAATCAGATTTGTACAGACTGCCAAGGGGATGTATTCTTTGCTCAGCATTAACTTTAATAAGAGTCACTGTGGTTCTCTCTCAGGAGAAAAGAAGAAACCCACCCTTTCTTTGGATAACTTGTGACCTTGACAAATTAATTCCAGGATGTTCCCTTTGCTAGAAAGAATATCTAGAATATGTATTTTTTTTTTATTTATACACCATATCAGAACATTAATCCACAGTTATTCCCTCTGGGTGTTTTTCTGTTGGGTATACAATAAAGGATTTGGATGCAAATGAAACAATTATGGCATTTTTCCTTGTCTTACTCATTCTGTGACAAATGCACATTGCTTTACTGTTTGCCATACACATAATTACAGTTCTTTAATTTATGTTTCAATAAAATGTATAATAATAAACGTTTACTGCTCCATGAGTAAACATTCAAATGAAGCCTCTAATGGAGGTTACATGTTTCGAAGTAGCTCTGTGGCTTTCTAGAAATCTTGCCCTCTACTTAATGAGCATCATTTCCATAATCTGTGCTTTCTTACTTAAGCCTCCATTTAGGAATATTTTACAAAGAAAAAAAAAAAAAAGTGAAATATTATCAGTCCAAAGGGAAAAAAAAATGTTAAGGGGATCAGCAACTTGTCCCGTTAAAGGGACAGGACAAGCTTTCATGTCCCTCCAGAGACAGTGATACAGTCATTATGGAAATGGTGCTTCCTAATTATCTCACTAGCCAAGTGCATCACTACCATAGTTTTCACCTTTAATATCTGGTTTAAATAAAAGTGATGAGAAGCCCAGAAAGGTCAGCCATGAAAGGCAAGCTTGTGCTACTTCCCTTTCTAGTGCTAACAGAGAGACCAGGAGGCAGACCTATAAATTCACGGGGGTCAGGCTAGGACAAGATGGACGCTCCTGGGTGTGAAAACAGACACATGATTTGAGTATCAAATAGTTACCCAGAAGTAACTGAATCCAGACTAGATCCTAAGTTGGGTTTCAGGCTGATGGTGTCACACTTTATTTTCAATGTGAGTTATTTTTCAGGAACATTACTTAATACAATTTTATGTCATTATCATTTCAAAAGGTTAACCTATTTCAAGTAATTTTTACAAAGTGTGTTCCAAAAAGCAGGTGCTTTTAAAAATAACCAAAGCATAATGATATATTTCTTTTCTCTCTGTCCAACAGTGACAACTGGGTTGTTTAACCAGAGAGGGAAAAAAAAAAGGTGCCAGATAAAATCAAGGAACAAAGATCCTTTGCGGTGTGATAAGATCCGGATACTCAGTCTCTGCGGAGTAGTGACGAAATGCGATCCTTCGTGACCTGTCAGCCTGCTTTACTGGTGGGCTGGCACACCATTTAAACGTTGTCAGGAGGGAATCATTTTACATAGTGAAAAGTTGTGTTTCTTTAGCATGAGTAAATATCTCTGGGCCTGCATGCAACATCTTGAGACTATGCTGTTCACTTACCAAAGGATCAGCAGCAAGCAGGGAAAGGTTCCTAAGTGAAGCTCCCCCTCTCCCACCATTTTGTGATTTGTTATGAATAATTAGTTCCTTGCTTTAAATGTTACTGCAAAATCTTTCAAAGGAGCATTCTCTTTCCTTAACACGAGCTGAATACAAGATTTTCACCATTTCAATATGGCTATTTTCACATATGACTCCAACAAAATAAAACATTCAGAATAAATAGAATTTAGTGTGATCCAAATTTCATTATCAGATTTCGCCATTGGATTTTTTTTTCCACATTCCACTTTTCTCTTGGTACATATGCTTTCTTGTTTTCTAATGTTCCTGAATTCACAAATTAGGCAGAACCATCTTTTGGAGGGTTACATTTTCTTTCTAACTCAAGTGAGCAGGTATTGACCTGGGAGTCATGCTTTTAGAAAAGACATCCTCTTTTAGGATGGGCCAAATCTCAACCTACAGAGCTACTAAGTGGAGCTGCTACTTCTTACAAATGTTCTACCTGGATATGCTATAGAGAGCACAAACTTCAGAAATGAGATTCTTTTCAAAGTAATCATTGTGAAATATACCAGAAAAAAAAAAACACCCCACCCAACACCCTGCAACCCAGGAGCACTGATCTGATAGCTCAAGACAGGATAAATGACTCCGATTAGGCCACTGAT
Source organism: Mirounga leonina (assembly GCF_011800145.1). NCBI lineage: Eukaryota > Metazoa > Chordata > Mammalia > Carnivora > Phocidae > Mirounga > Mirounga leonina. Next base: position 31,843,672 of record NW_023270855.1, on the reverse strand, counting down.
CCCCAGTTTTATCGGGACCTCCTAAATCATTTCTCGGTTTGGGTCTAGAATGATGACACTAGGAGCATCCAGAGGACTGCATATCATCTCAGCCTCGCTCCCACACAAGGAGCCAGGGAGATTTGTGGGACCCTGTCTGGTGGCTTTGAGGCTCCAACGATGAATGCTGCTAAGGCAATAATAATAAAAAAGGAAACAGGCAGTGAGGAAAGCCCGGGAACCATCTCTCGTTTTTCTCGTAATATACTTTATTGTTCAATGAGACAGAGTGATTCCATAGGCAGTGCCCAGAAATTAGATGATATGAGAAATCAATAATGTTTCCTTTTCTGGGTGATTTCAATGACTGAGGCCTTGGGATTTACGTTGACTAAACTTTTTTAGTCCAGAATGGCATGCTTGCTAGCTTCTGTCTCCATGGTTCCATGTGGACTGGCCATTAATGGAAGACACACTGTATCATATCCCTTAGTTCAAGCCCTCCTCTGGGGGCGGGGGGGGAAGGGGGGAGGCAGGAGCACCTTACTGTGTTGGCAATGACTCCAATTTGTTAGGAATCTGCCCCTAGACCTGAGATCTATAGTGGTAGAACCCTTTTAGGAACACTTAGCAGGAAGGTTCCCTCATGGCATGGATCAGAATTGGTTGTCCAGGTGGTGAAATGAGGTGAACAGCTTATGATGACTTTCCTCTGCCTTTTGACCTTCAGAATTAACTTTGGGTCAAGGAGGGCCATCCGATGGCTGACCATCCTGTTGCACATAATGTCTTACTGGTGTTGGCTTAGGACACTGTTGGGCCCTAGCTGCTGTCAGCCTTGGCTTAATTCATTAATGTGATGAAACAATAATCCATCTTTTAAAAACGAGTTATGCAAGCAGGCCATGCCAGGCCCATGGATGTGAAAGTTGGAGGACCACATTTTGCTCCTGAGAAATGTCACACCTTTGTCAGCAAAGAGTACAGGCAGAGAGCATCCCAGATAGTGGTGAACAACTGTCTTATGGCCAGTGCAGCCTGTCAAGTGCTCTCCGTGGACACACAGCCACCGAGTCTAGATTTCAGGGCAAGCATAGTTCTCACTTTAAGCCCAGGGACAGAAGGCTTAGGTCCCTGGCCCCACATCGCGCGTTAACAACGTACGCATTCTGCAGCTGGATTCCCTGGCCTCAGGTCCTGGTCCTGCCACTCACCAGCTGTGGAGCCTGGACCAGTCACTCACCTCAGAGCTTCCGATCCCTCCTTTGTAACACCTGGGCTTGCTGTGAGGACTGAATGGATGAGTACTGCAAAGTACTAGGACTTGGAACCTAGGATGCCCCGAGGCAAGGGTCCACCAGATGCCACCGCGGTTGCAGGGCCCCCACCCCCCTCAGCCATCACTACTGCTACATGACCACAAACATCCTCTGCTCTTTAAATTAAATTTTTAAATACTCATTAAGCAAGTCCTCTTCCAACTCTCTTTTAAGGACTTCAAACCCTTTAAAAAAAAAAATTATTCTGTTGAAGCCTAATCTATAAAACAGACAGAAGTAGAAGCATTCTCGAGACACCATGGTGTAAACCCCACACCCCTATCCTGGCCTCAAAAAAGCCCCGGAGCTT
>NW_023270855.1:31637428-31841964 GCF_011800145.1 Mirounga leonina | reverse complement strand
TTGAGACAGAGAGAATGAGAGAGAGAGAGCACATGAGAGGGGGGAGGGTCAGAGGGAGAAGCAGGCTCTTTGCTGAACAGGGAGCCCGATGCGGGACTCGATCCAGGGACTCCAGGATCATGACCTGAGCTGAAGGCAGTCGCTTAACCAACTGAGCCACCCAGGCGCCCTGAAATCCCCATTCCACCCCTCACTTCCCGGGTGACCCTCAGAAAGCAGTTTTGCATCTGTAAGCCTCGGTGTCCACACTTATGAATGCAGCTAAGGAAGTACCTTCTTCAATGGGCTGCTGGATTAAATGAGCTCTTCTATGGAAAGCCCCTCCCACATCTCCTGCCACCATAAGGAAATGCAGGATAAATGTGAGCTGCTTCTCTGGCTATTATCACATAGGCCTCTGCTCAGGTGTTACCTCCTGCTATAGAGTGAATATTTGTGTGCCCCTAAAATTCATATGCTGAGATCCTAACCCTATTCCCTAAGGAGATGGTAGGAGGAGATGGGGCCTTTGGGAGGTAATTAGGTCATGAGGATGGAGCCATCATGAACAGGATTTGTGAATCCTATTTGTGGAAGTGGGCTCTCACCAGATGCTAGCTCTGAGGGTGCCTTAATCTAGGATTTCCCAGCCTCTGGAACAGTGGGAAATACATGTAGTTCCTTAACCCACCCAGACTATGGTGTTCCAGCAGCCCAAACTAGGACACCTCTGAGGACTTCTCAATTCCTTTACGTAAAAGAAGCCCCACTATTACATAGTCTCCCCCTTCCTTACATGAAATGATAATCTGTTTTTATTTTTTCATTTTTTGACATATTCAGAGCTGGCATCCCATTACCTGAGAACATACCTAGCATATAGTCAACAGATATGTGGAGAATTTGACTGGGTTAAGAGAACTAGGAAGAGGAAGGGGAGAGAGGAAGCAACCCTACTCAATCTTCAAGAGATCATAGGAATTCTACTGGACCTGAATCTAGGAGATAGAAATCTTTAAGGGAAAAGCAAAAACAAAACTGATGGCATATACTTTGTGCACATGACATAAGGTAACTGTTCTCAAACTGTCAACTACTCTTAACAGTAGGGTAGTCACTCTGCTGTGAAGTCACAAAAAAGGGGGGATGGGTGAGTCAAACTGACTTGGGGTGGGCCACAGGGAAAGTCCTGCCAAAGATGCCAGGATGTAGCTGGGACACTAATGTCCTCACTGGCCTCTCCCCCTTTTCTTCTCCTGAAGATTTTCTACATTATGATCTCTCTCGCTCGCTCTCTTTCTCTCATAGCTGGCTTTATTTTGTCCATGGAAACGTCTTCCATATAAAACCACATATTCTCTTTTATCTGAAAACATTTCATAGCCTCCCGCCATGGGCATGATGTAGTTACACATCTATAGCTGGGGTTCTTCACGCGCTTTATGTCTACTTTGAGGACCTGGATAATATTTGGATTCAAAATGTGATATTAGCCATCGGAGCAAGTCTGTGAGGTTCAGGGCGACACTCTACACACCATGCTGTCATGACTTCTGCAAGAGCTGCCGGAAACCCAGGAGAGGAAGACACATGTGTCTATGGCATACTGTGAGGGCAAGTGTCCTGGGGCTCCCCCGATAACCACCACCAAATGCACGAGATGTGGTGTGGTTGGTTAAGGGGAGAAGGGCTGTGGTGGAGTGCGGTGGCTGAATTGGAAAGGGTTGGGAATGGGGAGTGTGTGGGGAGAAAGCATGGAAATGCCATGTTACTTTTGATGAGCTCAACTCTCAACTGCCTGGTTCCAAAACAGTCAGTAAAATCCCCTCAGGCCTTGGGATACGGATTCCCTCATGAACTCTGTCTTGTGTCCCAAAGTGGCCTCAACAACAAGAGGTAGATCCTGGCAAGCCATTCACACCACTACCATCGGGGCGGCTGTAGGGCCCTGATGGAGGGACTCCAGCTGCTCGGTCTCAAGCCTTACTCCAGGCTCTACTCCCCTCCACTTCTCTGAACTCCTCCCTCTGGTTGCAGCTCCCCAGGTGTGCATCCATATTTAGCCTCTCAGCCTGAATCTTTACATGTGGCCCTTCCTACGGGCCACCCCTTTGGCTCTTAGGCAAACATCGACCTTGTCCTCCATCCTTTCAGAGATCTTTGGAATCCACATCCTGGACCTCTCTCATGAACCACCTTTTTTCCAACATTCCTGTGCTCAAACTTGATGCCCCAAACCCGGCTTAATCCCAGGTCTCATTTTCATCTCCTGACAGGCCTGCAGATGACATTTATCAGACTGTTGGCTAAATATTCAACCAACGATGGGGATGGTCAAAGGAAATCATATTTACAAGAAGAAGAAGGCTTTCCTTGAACAAAACAGAAGAGCAGTTCTCCTTTTTCCAAGAGACTTCATGTGTCCATTCCTTCAGAGCAGTGCTTTCCAGGACCCCAGCTGCCTGGTTCCCTCTTCTCCCCAGCAACCCACTCCTCTTCTAGGACTCTCCCTTGGGGGCTCTGCCTCAGGGACTGGATACTTAAACTGGTTCCAACCAGAATGCTGAGCCCACTCTTTGGAGCAGGGACCTGCCCTCCTTTTATACTAGTAACAAGAAAAATAAGGTATCACAATAAATCTGCGGGTGCATCCCGGAGAGTACACGGCTTTGCTCAGATTTTACTCCTTGCGTCGGAAACCCTTGCTCAAGGCAAGCAGCAAAGCGGAAAATGCCAATCAGTAGGAGACCAGGGCTCAAGGCTTAAAGAAGGAGAAGGCCAGTGAGTGCCAAGCATTTTCAGGTTGACAGAAGTCAAAGAATTTGTTTAGGACTGGGATCATAGGGAGATTAGGCAGCTGGATAGGAAGCAGACAAAGAAATATTCTCAACCTCAAATAAATCAGCATGGAAATTGGAGGATTTCTATCTTAGGGACAGAAAAGGAAGAACACTAACACCTGTTCTATTTGATATGCACCCCCCCTACCCTTCTCCCAGTCTTTCTCGCATGGAATACAAGAAGAGGGACCCTTGGGGACCTTCCCTTCAATGAGAACCATTGAATGCAAGTGGAAGTCAGAGCAATTCTATTCTCCTCGGCTAAATTACAGAAGCCGCTTTCCCCGGCACCTGGGTAAAGGCAGCAGGGCTGCCCCCCACACCTGCACTTCACAGTGGCTTTTTAGAGACCTTGCAACTCTCTTGCAAGTACAGAGACCAGCCCAGGAGGGGCAGAAAGCTCTACCACAGGAATTCCTCTATACCCAAACATCCTTCCTTGGCTACACAGAAGTCCTGGCTCAACAGAACTTACACATCCCTGAAAGCCACAGGCAGCCCAAGGAAGAGGACAGTGGGGACAGATGGGGCTCTGAAGCCGGCCTGCCTGTGTGTGAATCCTCATCCCATCACTTACTCTCTGCCTGACCTGGGGCAAGCTGACTTCTCCAGGCCCCGTGTCCTCGTCGATAAGACAGATGTAACATTTTATAAATCTCACAGCAGTCCCCTCAACTCCGAGAATTAGGAATAAATTACATAAAACAAGTCCTTAGCAAAGGCCTAGTGCACAGCAGGTACTCTTTAAATGTTAGCTATGATTATCATTTTTATTCTATTGCCAACTTCAAAAAATATTTTTCATTCTGGGAGCATTATAGATTCAAAGGAAATCACAAAAGTAGTGCAGAAAGATCGTGAGTCATGTCCCCTTCCCCTAGTTTCTCCCACACAGCGAGGGCACCACGTCAACCCCGGGAAAGTGACTCTGATATAACACGTGTATAGCTCTGGGTCATTTTAGCACGCGTGTAGATGCATAAACACCACTGTGCTCCAGGGACAGGACACATCCATGAAGGCAAAGCCCTCCTTTGTGTCCACTCACGGTCACGCTCTCCCCTACCGCCTCTAACCCCGGCAGCCTCTGAGCCATGTTCTCTGTCTCTAGAACGCTGTTCTTTTGCGAATGCTCTGTAAATAGAATCACATTTATTTGACCTTTTGAGGTTGGCTTTTTTTCCCCGCTCAGCCCTCAAGATCCATCCATGCTGTTGCAGGAATCAGTCATCCATGCCTTCTCATTGCTGAGTAGATTTCCATGGTAGAGATGTACCATGGTGTTGAACTACTTACTCACTGAAGGACCTCACGGTGCTGTCCTCTTGTGGCTACTACAAATAAGCTACTCTGAACATTCATACACAAGTTTTTCTGGGCATGTATGTTTTCATCTCTCTGGCGTAAATGCTCAGAAGTGTAATTGCTGGCTAAGGATATGTTTGGTTTTTAGATGCCCACCAGAGAGATTCAGTTTCTCTACAACCTTGCCAGAATTCTGTGTTGTCGCTTTACTTTATCTGTTCTTACCTGTGTGTAGTGATATGTTGGTGTGGTCTTAATTTGCATTTCCCTAAGGGCCATGGAGCTGGCATCCAACTTGTTAGTTCAGAGAATGAACACCAGGAGTGATACTGCCCCCAGGCATGGCTGGGCCAGCCAGGAAACACGGAGACCCAGGCCCAAGACACAGGAATGCCTGCATGTCAATCAAAGTAACACGAAAAAACGTAACCCCCCTAGCTTATACATGTACAAACAGTTTGAGCGTGTACAGGGAGCCAAGCAACACTATCCTGAACTCCTAGGCACTAGATACACTTAATGAAATCTCTAACATAAAGAATAAAGATATTTTGGAGATTCTCAGTCTTTTGCGATGGAGCAGACCTCCATGGGACCAGAGAAAGCAGCACCGAAGCAAGTAAGTAACATCTGTAAACATGACTTCATGGGTCTCCAAACAACCGCATCGACTTTCTCAGAAGACTTTTGTCCCAAATTTGGCCCTTAAGAACTCCCACTTGTAAGCCATTAGGGAGTTTGAGACTTCGAGCATTAGCTCCCCATTCTCCTGGTGGCACCACATCAAGAAATAACCTATCTTTCTTCCCTGCAAAATCTCCACATCAGTCTTTCGGTGGCTTGCTGTGCATCAGGTGGATGAGCTTGTGTTTGGTTTCATGACAGCTGCTGACGTCAAACATCTTTTCATGTGCTTTGTTGCCATGCTATGCTCTTGTGGGGGAAATGTCTCTTCAGGCCTTTTGTCCATTTTCTAATTGGATTTTTCATTTTTTTTTTTTTTTTTCTGTTACAGGGTTTTGAGAGTTCTCTAACATTCTAGATATGAGTCTTTTTATCAGTAACTTTTTAAATTTCAGGACCCCTTCCCTGGTCCCTTTAGCTGGAGATCATCTCTTCTTTCCCTCACTTCTTTACAGAGGTTTCCCTGGGGATCTTTGTCCCTGTCTACTTGTACTCTTCCAGAGACAGAATTTCTGACTCCTCTATATGCCTCTATATGCCCTCGGGGCTTGCTAAGGGGAGGGCACCTGGCTGGTAATTTCTTTAATGTCCACCAAGTGACTATATGAAAGCTACCTGGATTTTCATGCAGTGACTCTCAACCTGGTTCTGAAGCAGAAACCATGGTTACCATGGATATAGAGACTTGGGATAGATGTAAATCATTTAATACCATGGAAAGGATAACGAATTATAAGAAGAAATACACACACTCTGATGTGTTGGTGATTAATTTCTTCTTGGCTCCCATATTTCTGGCTAACACGGAAACACAGCACTGTTTATTGAAGAGTATCTATTTATGCCAACCTGTGGCTCACATTTGGCTAATTTAGCACACATTCATCTCAGAACGTGTGATCTGTGGGCTGTGTTTACATACGAACATCATACTCAAAACACAGGCATTTGTTTAGCGCTTCTAACCTATTTCTAGCCTTACATTTAATTAGTGAGAGTTGCTGAGGAGAATGCAACTTGGCATAAAACAAACAGCTACCTTCTTTACAAATCACAACAATGCATAATTAGATAATGAGATACCTGAGCTGTGTAGAGTCGTTTTGCCAACGGAATTAAAGCTGCAAAGAAGACCAAGTCACGGGGCGGGGGATGGTGGTGGTCATGGAAGGAGTACAGGTAAGGAGACACAGGGCAGACTCTAGAGCTTCCTCCTGGCCCCTCTGTGCCTCAGTGTCCTCCCTGGCTATAAAATAAAGACAATAACAGAACAGTCTCCCCCTTTCTTTCTCCCTCTGCCATGGATGTTCCATAGATCACAAGTAAATAATACAGACAAAACAAAAACAAAAAAACCTAACTTCGTCTTTGTTAAAGGAAAGGCACAACATAAAATTTAAGAATTATCACCGCAGTTAGTTAAGAGGATTTTATTATTTTGGTATTATTACATGACAGAAGAAAAACAACTACCATTCAAGGAGCCTCTCTGTGATCCACGCCCACCTCCCTCCTGACCTTGTCTCCCATCCCCCTGTCCTTGTTCATACATGCCAGCCACCGTGACTTTCCTCCCTTCCCCGTGATACCAGGCACACTCTAGCCTTGGGGATTCCATACTTGCAAATGGCCGTGCCACAGAGAAGCTTTCCCCTGTGCTGCCCTCTAATCAAAACTGCCACCCACTTCCTTCTTATATCACCTCTTTAAATTTCTTCCCATTCCTTACCACCATCTGAAAGCATTTTGTATATTCGTCTCCTTGCTTTCTTTCCCCCTTCCCTACTACCTTCCAGACTGAGGAACAGCCAACTATGACCTCAGATGAGTTCTCTGTAGTCCCCTGATTTCCTCTGGGACAGACATCTCAGGCACTGGGAGGAAAAATCTTCCTTTCACTTCACATACTTTGGAAAACATGTTTAGTTCTTACACTGGGAGCCATTGTCTTCAAGTGGAGTTTTCAAGAGCCCCCAGGATTCTGCAGTCCGTAAATAAGACAACTTCATATGAAGAAATAGTAGCGATCATAGGAACAGTATTAGGTTAGACTATATGAAATGGCTGAGATTTGCTGTTTTGACCTGACTGCTTTCCTATGGTTCAACATAGTAACAAGGAGGGCGGGAGGAGACTTCGCTAGGTGCCTGGCTTTGTGTTAAGGGTTTGAAGTCACATTAGCTTGTTCACTTCTTACTGTAATCCTCTAACCTGGGTATTATAAGCATCCATGTGTTATAGATGAGAATACCATGGGTTTTGGAGACCCATGAAGTCATGTTTACAGATGTTACTTACTTGAGTACTACTATCCTAACCCTATATGATCCTGGAGAAAATCATATGTGTTCCCTTCGAAGGACTAGTGTGCATTCAGCTGGGTTCATAGCCCAGAAAGGATAGTGGGACATACGATCTCATGGTCTCTCCCTTGACTGAAGGTTTAGAGGTGGCTGGAGGGTCACAAGTGCCCAGAGGACTAGAGGCGGCTGAGGCATTATAAGCTAATGTTTACCTCATCATCAGAGTTCTTTGGGTAAAAGACAATCAGCAGAAAGTGCTTAAATACATTTTTGATACCCCATTTTATCTCCAACTTATTTTTCTCTTAGAAGCAGTGGTTGTAGCCATGAAAGTTGTCAACTCACATGACTTTCAGGGTCAGTGTAATTTAGGGCTTGCCACTCAACAGCAGTGGCCACGGAATCCTGGAGGATGAAGCACAGAAAAGCAACCTCTATTACTCTGTGTTCTTTTCTGGGCACTGCCCCTTCGCCCAGCTATCCCCAACTACCTCACCCCTCCCATCCCAGTTCTTCTCCCGGCTCACCTTCCCCCAACCACGACCTTTGCTTCTCAAAGCTAAGAAATGGGACTTGTCTTCTGCCCCAGTGTCCCTGAGAATACTGGTCTACAGCCTCAACAGTCCCCTCCTTTAAAATTGTGTTATTAGGTATGTCAACCCCTTTCTTTATAGCTTTACTAATATCACTGACAGCCTCCAGTTCCTCTCTTGGGGACCATTCTCATGGTCTTCATCTCTGCCTGGCCCAGGATCCTGTTCTGGGTGCCCACAGTGTTACAGCAAATGACTGATTCCAGAGCCTCACCTAGAAGTTCCTAGACTCCTTGCACTAGAAGTCAAGTTCATGAACTTGCACTTTAGCTATTACTCTTACAGGGCTTTGATGTAGATTTTATTATTAATTAAGTATGGTGAGGCCAATTAGATCAGGAAACAACCGCCATTTAAAGGGTAGTTTGTTATCCTCACAGACTCCCAGGCAGGCGGGGTGGGGGTCATGCTCTGTCATGGAGGTCCCACAGAGAAGAACTGGGCTTGGTCAGGAGTCAGAGAGGGAGGGGAGAACCAAAGGCCAGACCCAGAGCCCTTATGTGGTTCTGTGGGAAGGAACGGACAAGGCGGAGTAAGGCTGAGGACTGGCTAGTTTGAGTAATTTCAACAGGCTCCATGGCATAGGAGCTGCCCTTAGGTATCTGGTACTATTAATGGACTACCCCTTAACGAGTCGGAAAAGCCCCATTTCTCTTGTTGGAGACAAGCACTGGATCTGCAGGCAGGTATCTGATGAAGTCCTAGTTTGGGTGTAGGGAGCAAGAGGGAGCCGACAAACATTCTTAACCACCAGCCTCACATTCCACACAACAGAGGCTCACCCTGTGAGAGGCGTGTGGGATAGCAGCCAAGCCACTCTGGGCACATATCTTGAGAATGGAGTGGTCCATTGTACCTAAGGAATTCTCCCTGTGTATTTCTCTCTCTTTTCATGTCTGTCTGGATCTCTGTCTCTCTTTCTGTGACCCCTTCTTGGCGTTTGTCATGTGTGTGTTTCTATGTGTGCACCTCTGTGCATATCTCACCCTTTTCTCTTAGTGTCATTGGGTTTCTATGTGTGTCTGAGTATGTGTCTTTGTGTGTCTCCCTCCACCCCCACCCTGTTTCTTCTTGTCTTTCTGTGTGTCTGTCCCTGTTCTCTAAGTGTATCTCTCTCTGTGAGTATCTCTATGGCTGTCTCTTTCTTGGTCTTGAGGTCTCTCTTTGTGAGAGAGAGAGAGAGAGAATGTGTGTGTGTGTGTTTGTAACCTGCTGGCCATGTGTGTGTGCATGTCTGTGTGTATCTCCCAGGGCCCATATTTCTCAGGATACAGGTCTCTGCCAAGCACCTAGGGCTGACCGATTTCAGATATATTAAGTGCACACAACCCAGTGCCACAGCCAGTCCTCTCACCTCACACTCTCGTGGCCTGCCCCACACCACCCTGCCCTGCCTGGAGGGGTATGTCCAATTCCTTAGCATAACCTGCAAGATCTTCTGAAACCTGTTCCCACCAGGCATGCCAGCCCCAACTTTTTCTGCATTGGCACATGCACTGCATACCTTGACCCAAGCATGTACAAACATAGATTTAGCAAGGTAGTCCCCCTTTTTTTTCCCAAAAACTCGTGCTGAAGGAATAAAAGAGGATAGTGTAGAGCTTCAGTGGGTAATGTGAGGGTGGAGGGCTCAGAGCCAAGCTCAGCCTCCCTCTCAATACTCTGCAGAGGCCAAACTGAGTCTGAAACTGAAGCCCAAACTGAACAGTCAAACCTTTCCAGAATCCCAAGATCCTCTACCATTTTCTCCGTATCAGAAGCCCCTGCATTCTCTGGGTCAAGCTCACATGTCATCCTTTGCAAAGCCTTAAGCACCCAGGGTCCTGCCAACAAGCAGCATCCTGGTGTCTGAGCATTTCCTGGTACCCGCTGGTGCACCATCACATTGAGATGGTGAGATGGCACCCATGGTGTGATCCAAGCGTGTACGTGTTAAAGGAAGACTCTGAGGCAGCTTTTATGGTCCAACTGCATCAAGTGGAGCCTGTCCTTTTGCCTTCTTTTGTGGCCAAATGGAAGGCTGTGGTGAACTTGTAGTATTTTAGTCTTAGTACTCAAGTCAGGAAGCAGCTCAAGCAAGAAAATAGCACCTTAATTTGAAGAGCGGCAAAGAGAGGAACCGGGAGAAAAGCAAACACTAGAAGTAAATCAGAGCCCAGGAACCTCCATGGGTACTTGCACAAGTGGTTACAGCCTCAGTCATCATGGGAGGGAAACTCACATTTTTAGAGGGTTTTCTTATTGCTGCTGAGTTTTGTTTTTCCAAACGTGTGTTTATGCCTCTCTGCTAAAATAAAGGCCTGGTGTATACTAAGTCCTCTGGCAAGACCCTGGGCTTTCAGAATTCAACAAAGCTTTTATCATTTGCAAAAGACTCAACTCCACAAACATCATTTGGGAAAAGCATTGTGCTAGGGCTTCTGGTAAAGTCAGAATGAAGGAGAAATCATGGTTCTTGCCCCTTGGCACTTTGGGGACAAACGATTTAGTGGGGAACATACATCCACCTCTCATCTAAGGAATGTGATAAGCACTGAAGGGGAAGACTGTTAACCCAAGAACATCTGGAATCTGAGACTCTAAGCGTGGACTGAAAGGACACTCCAGATCAGGGAACAGCCTGAGCAAACACCTAGGAAGAAGGGTATCTGACATATAATAGGCACATCCAATAAAAGTCTTACTGAAGGTACGTCTCTTGGACATGCTCATGTGGAATATCAACTCAAGGCCAGATTGGCATTAATTAGTTACAGGTGTTTCAGGGCTTCCTTTTGGAAGTTGCTTATATTAGTAAAGTCTCAGAATTCTAGGAGGGACTTTGAAAAGTTTCTTCAAATTCCTTTCTTTTTTTTTTTTTTTAAGATTTTATTTATTTATTTGAGAGAGAGAATGAGAGAGAGAGTACATGAGAGGGAGGAGGGTCAGAGGGAGAAGCAGACCCCCCGCTGAGCGGGGAGCCCGATGCGGCACTCGATCCCGGGACTCCAGGATCATGACCTGAGCCGAAGGCAGTCGCTTAACCAACTGAGCCACCCAGGCGCCCCAAATTCCTTTCTTTTAAGAATGAGGAGAGCAGAGCTCCAAGGTTACTTGCTAGGTCCAGAAGTGAGAGGAGAACTCAGAACTGTTCTCAAAGGCAATCATTTTAATTTAAATGTTTATCACTGTAATCTGAATTTAAGGGATGAAATTGACACTGGCATTTGCTACTTTCTGCATCAATATCGTTAAGGGAGTAAAATGGTGAAGATTTCAGACCCTTGAGTTGCCAGCTTCGGTTTTGAAAGCTGAGCTGGCCACTTACAAGCTGTGTGGTCATGGTTAGGACGCCACCACTCTGAGTTTCAATCTTCTCCTCTGTGCTATGCGGATCATAATAGTGTATCTCAGAGTGGTTGTGAAGATTTGGTCAGATCATGTAACAAAATGGCACTTACCAAGGGCATCAGTGACAATGGTTGCCAAATTTAATGGACACTTTTTGGTCCCCAACTCACTTGACTTCTGGACAGTGGTGTCTGACACAGATGGTGACTCCCCCCTAAATGCCCCTTTCCCCCCAACCAACTTGGGACCTAGGATGATCTTTCCTGGTGTTACTTCCTCTCTGGATACTCCTCAGTCTTCTTTGCTGGCCTCTCTTCTACACAAATTCTTTTTTTTTTTTTTTAATATTTATTTATTTTTGAGAGAGAGAGAGAGAGAGAGAGAGCATGAGTGGCAGGGAGGGACAGAGGGAGAAGCAGACTCCCCGCTGAGTGGGGAGCCTGGTGCAGGACTCGATCCCAGGACCCTGGGATCATGACCCAAGCCAAAGGCAGATGCTTAACCAATTGATCCACTCAGGCACCCTCTTCTACACAAATTCTAAATGTTGGAGAACATAAAGGTTTGGTTCCATAGCCTATCACCTTCTCGCAACATACTTTTCCTTGTCGATCCGATTCAATCCTATTATTTTACGTATCATCCAAATGCTGATGACACACACTTTTATATCCTCAATGACCTACTTCCTTGATCTCCATACTCAAATGTCAGACTTATCTACTTGAGATCTTCATGTGGATGTCATGGAAGAGTCTCAAACCAACATGTCAAAATGGAACTTTCCATTGCCCTATCTCCAAACTTAATTCTTCCCCATCTTGGTAAATTCTTCCCTCTACTTATCCACTGGTCAAGCCAGAATCTACAAGTCATTAATAACTCCTCCATATCCCTCTCTCCCAACATCTGTCACTAAATCCTAAGGATTTCACTTCCAAAATACATGTTAACACTGCATGCCTTTCTTCTCTACCAACACCACTGTCTCTCATCTTGGTGACTGCAGATGGCCCGTGAGTGGGCTCCTGACTCGAGTCTTGTACCTCTATAGTCATTTCTGCACACAGCAGCTAGCATAACTTTTAACAAATGTAAAGCAGATCCCAGTACTCTCTTGTGTCACATCCTTCAGGGGCCTCCTGTTGCTTATAGAATAATGAAATCACAACTAGGTCTTCTAATTTTTCTAGGATCTACTCACAAAACTCCTTTAGCACCATTTTCTTCTTTGGTCATTATTCCGCACTCCTTCTTGCCTGTTTCCCATTCCTCAGATAAACCATGCTTTCTTGAGTCAGGACCCTCACATATGTTGTTCATTCCTTAGCCAGCACACTCTTCTTCCTTAACCTGGTGTTTAAGAGCTTCAGTTTGCGAGTCAAACTGTCTTACTGCTTGTGACTAGGGACAGTCTCCTTAGTATTATGTGCCTTACTTTAATCATCTGTAAAATGGAGATAATAACATTATTTATCTCATATGGTTGTAAATACTGAATGAAATAAAATATATATTGAGAATAGTACCTGGCATATATGAAACACTTCACAAATGCTATCTTAACAAAAAATCCCTAGCATCCTTCAGCTTAAAAGTTACTTCTTAAAGAGTCCCTACTTATTCTAACCCCCAGTGTGAATCCATCCTGTTTTCATAGAACCAACCTTAATTGGTCAGCAAATATTTATTTTGAGTCTTACTATTCATTTCTGCCACACTATACTCTAAGTTCCACCAAACAGGAACCTCATCTGTGTTTCTTTCAGTCCTTGTAATTCAGTCCTCAGAATCTTGTACAGGAGTAGAGACAACATATAGTAGGCATTCAGTGTAATGACTGAATTGTGTCTCACTCCCCAAATTCATACTTTGAAACACTAACCCCCGGTGCTTCTGAATGTAGCAATATTTGGAGATAGGAACTTTAAAGAGGAATTAAGATAAAATGAGGTCATTATGTTGGCCCTAATACAATGTGACTGGTGTCCTTATAAGAAGACATTTGAATACACAAATAGACACCAAACAAGTGTGTACAAGAGAAAAGACCATGTGAGGACACAACAAGAAGGCAGCTGTCTGCAAGCCAAGGAGAGAGACCTCAAGAGAAACCAAACCTACCAACATATTGATCTTGAACTTCTGGCCTCCAGAACTGTGAGAAAACACAATTCTGTTGTTTGATTCATCAAGTCTGTGATATTTTGTTATGTCTGCCCTAGCAAACTAATACACTTAGTAGACACTCACTAAATTGAATAAACAGATGAATGTGCCCATGCCAGTCCAGCTCCCAACACATGGTCCATATCCCACAAAGGTTGATTCCTGTTCTTGAAATAATGATGGCCTCTGTAATAATGACTCACTAGCAAATCCACCCAATGTACATTGCTCAAGTGGACAGAAAAAAAAAATGTTAGTGGCACTTAGTGCTTCTCAACTGTGATACTGAAGTAGAATATAAGTAGTTACGAAGAGCTGAGACCTTTCTTTGTGAGCAACCAAATACCACTCTTAGGGATTCTCTCTGTTTACTAATTGGCACATGTTGGAACTTGGCCATTTTTCTGACAGACCCTTGGATCTATAACATGGAAGGGTAGGCATTTCATACTCACTAAACAAATATTTCTCAGACATGAAAGCAAAACTAGAAATAAACAAGTAAAATATTGTACCTCCAATATACTAGGCCAGGTGTTTTCATAAATATATCCTTGAACACGGACACATGTGTGTGTGTCTTAGTATATACATGTGAGATATATGTGTATATATACATATAATTTCCCACTGAAGGTGACCACACCATATACTATCATAGGATCTCAAGTAAGACATTTAGCATAGGTAGCCATATGACCCACATCTACCAAACTGCCTTCAAAATAAAGCCCTTCTATAGCTGGAATATGTACCTGTCACAGACAACTGCTGGCATATCTAAAATCATGACAAATCGCAAGACCTGGCACAATTTTTGACAGTAGCACCATCTCTTGTACGGCAGTCCCTTACAACAGAGCTTCATATGAATGCAACCAATTCAGCAAGTTATTGGCTCATGATATGAAACAGCATGTATATTGATTCTTGTAATAGATCTTGGAATTAAAACACATGATCCCTTTAGAAGGACTGTAAAGAATCACCAAGCTGATGATTTGACAGTGAGATCTCAGTGAAATAGCACAGGCTGTGGGAGAAAAGGTAGATGATTTCTATGTTGAAGAAAATTCTCCTCTTACTCAATGATTTTTTATTGAAGAAGGAAATATGTAATGAAGTAATATAATTAGGTATCTCGCGTAAGTAAGGGGAGATAAACAAAATGAGGAATAGCAAAAAGGTTTTGTGCAGAGTGCCAGTGCCATTCAACTAGCTGCTGCTATGTAGGGGTTGTATGGGGAAGTCTGAGCTTGAAAGGAAAAACTGCCTTGGTGGAATAATGATGTGTTCTATGATTGTGAAATTGACAGGAGATGCCTGTTATGTGTTGTCTATCCTAAAACAGATGTCTCTAAGTTCCTTTCCAGTGTTAACCTTCTATGCTCTTCTCTTTTCTCTTCTTCCCTCACTTTTGCTCTTATGATTGGGATAGACATGGTAAAATCTGCTGAGAATCCCAACATGCTCTTCTAATGCAAAGTAAAGCAACTGGTCAGTCTCAGCTCTCAGTCCCAGGACTCAAACAGCGACCTTTACTCTCCATCTACTGTCATTTTAATTATGTGTGGCTTTGGTATATGCATTGAAAAGCAGTACCAGAATGCCGACTGTTACTCAAGTAATTAGACTAAATTATGACAGAAAAGATGAGATAGATACTAGAGACTCAGATTTGTGAATGACGTCCAGGATCCTCTCCTCTGATATGAGATAGATAGACGAGGCACCATCAGTATAATCCTATTTGCATGTGGAATTACAACAGCCAGAGAGCAATGTAGTGAGAATGGTTCCATGCTCTGCTCTATGTATGGGGTGGTGACGGTGATCCTCATTAGCATCAAAGCTACGAAATTCATTCTCTAGTTCTCTGACACTTCTTGATCATTGCTATAACTACCATTTAATAATGTCTCAGTATGAAAAGTCAGTGGGCTAAGACAGTGAGAACAGACTATTTCATGTAATACTTTCAACCAATGCACCTATGAGACGTTATTGTCTTTATAGAAAAATGCAGTTTAGGGAGGGTAAATAACTTGTAATAGAAGATTAACAAACTAACACTAAAGCACTAACTAAAACGAAAGCACTAACAAAAGCGCTTTGACTTGAAACCCATGTTCATAACCATTTGGCATACTATCTCTCATTTCAATGCATAAGACATGCAGCAGTACTGGGCAGGGTGGTGATAAATCTCACAAAAGGTAATTTGGGTTATTCATCCATTCATCCATCCACCCATGCATCTATCTATCTATTTATTCACACATTCATTCTTTTTTTTTTTTTTTAAGATTTTATTTATTTATTTGAGAGAGAGAGACAGAAAGAGAGCATGAGAGGGGGGAGGGTCAGGAGGATCAGAGGGAGAAGCAGACTCCCTGCTGAGCAGGGAGCCCGATGCGGGACTCGATCCCAGGACTCCAGGATCATGACCTGAGCCGAAGGCAGTCGCTTAACCAACTGAGCCACCCAGGTGCCCTTCACACATTCATTCTTGCTTCAACAGATAGTCACCATGTACCTATCGCTGTAGTTGGTGGTAGGACAGAGTAATGAGCAAAGCAGAGAAGGTGAATGACCTCAAGGAATTCACAGGCTAATGGAAGAGGAGACATTAATCAATGATGTGACTGTGTAATCACAAATTGAGATCATGCTCTGAAAGAAAGGAGTAAGTTCAATAGGAGCACATTTCAAAGGAGCCTGACTTCAGCTAGGAGTCCTGTCTAAGGAAATGAGGCCTGAGATGTGAACTGAAAAGCAAATCTACACTGATTAGATAGAAAGGAGGTGGGGAATGGAAGTGGAGCACTGCAGAGGAAAGAACAGCATATATAAAGGCCCAGGGAAGGAAGGAAGGCCCAGTTCAAAGAGCTGATGGTCAGTGTGGCTGGAACAAGTCAGTGAAGGAAAGAATGATGCGAGAAGAGGCTGGTAAGGGTCAGACCACTTTAAGGAGCATGAAACAGCAATGGGAAACCATGGAAGGATTTGAGAGATGGAGGGGATAGTGGGGTGGTGGCAAATGTTCTTTTTCGTAACCAACCAGACTTTAGGGATATAAATAATATAGAAGCATGCTAGAACTAGAATGGGCATACAGCAACCAGTAAATAGGTTACTCAGTGGTTCAGATAAGAGAGGCTGGTAACTTGACTAGCTGGTGCCATGGTGATGAGGAGAAATGGAAGAATTTAGGGAACATAATGATATAAAAATCTAAGGATCTTACTAATAGATTGGATTGGGGAAGATAAGAAAGCAGGTGGAATAAAGGATAATCTCAAGGTTTCTGATCTGACCCAGAAACTCCAGAAGATGTCCGTGTTGACTTTGAGATACCTTTAGGGCACCTGAGTGGAAAGGCCTATAAGAGGTTGGGTTGTAGGGTAGGAGTGAGAAAAGAGGTCTGGAATAGAGATAATAACTTGAGAGTCCCGTGGATAGATAGAGATGGTGGTTGAGGCCTGGGGAAATCAATAGAGAAGGGATACTATGAACAACAATGTTCAGGGGAACTTAGGCAAAACATGCTTGTCAACCACTATATTCTTCTAATCCACATTCTCCCTCTGTTATGATTATCTGCAGCTTTCTTTTTCTCCCATTTTTTTAAATTTTACTTTATCATGTTATGTTAGTCACCATACAATACATCATTAGTTTTTGAGGTAGTGATCCACGATTCATTGTTTTTTTGTAACACCCAGTGTTCCATGCAGTATGTGCCCTCCTTAATACCCATCACCAGGCTAGGACCTCTATTTTCTTTTACAGTTCCCTTCATTCTATTTTTCTCGATTGTTTTACATGTCTTATTTGACACTAAATATGTCTATGGCTACTCCAACTATTGTGAAATGAGAAGAGAGAGGATCAATTACTAGCCTTCAGAAGAACCAGAAGAGACTCCAAGTGGTCCAATAACCCCAGCAGTTAATGCAGCAAGTAACAGATTGAATTTATTAACAGTGCATTCAAAGGAACGCTCCTTCTTGAGACTCTAAGATGATTCTTGCTGCCTTCCTATCATGAATGCCAAAATGTTTGAAAGTTGTGGTGGGTGAGGACTGGGCCCAGAATTTGATGCCTAACGGATTCCCCAGTGTTCAGTTTTAGGGTGGAGTCAATTCACCACTGTTAAGTGGAAGATTCAAAGATGTTAGGACACATTAGCTACCAGAGCCATTTTTCCCATGTTCAAGCTTACTGTTTGAGTGATTTATGCTTGAAATGATATGCAGTTATGGAAATAGAAA
This sequence comes from Mirounga leonina, assembly GCF_011800145.1. Classification (NCBI taxonomy): domain Eukaryota; kingdom Metazoa; phylum Chordata; class Mammalia; order Carnivora; family Phocidae; genus Mirounga; species Mirounga leonina. The sequence goes on along the minus strand of NW_023270855.1, from coordinate 31,824,487 downwards.
TGTAAAGATGGAGCAATCCCCAGTGGCAAAAACTCCAAGAGATGTGAAAATACATGTACTAAGTAATGAGTTTAATTACCTAATAATTAATACTAAGCACTCAAATTTAACCAACCCCTGTTTCTACAAGGAAGGAAATAATTTCATTGTTCTCACTGCCCTCTATTATACTTTTTGCATTATCTTAAAGCCCACTTTTTCATATTTTTCCTATGCTGGGCTATGAGCTTATTGAGAGACAGAATAGTGGTGTCTGGCTTTTGTATTTTTTTTTTAATCCTCTAGGTCTAGTACAGTGTCTAGAACATAACAAATTAATTAATACAACCAATTGAAGCAAGCCTTCTCAATTCACAGCAGAATCATTCCACAAAATAATTAATTTGATTTTTTTCTAAAAATGAAACCATGGAGATGTACCATTAAAAAGCTTTAGAACTAAAATGTTTAATTCAATAGCCCTGACTGCATCCAAACAAAAGGAGCTATATCATTCATATCTTCCTCTTGAAAGCCAACCCATATGGTGAAATCATTTATATAGAATATTAAAATGGGGAATAGAATCAGCCTTCTGTTTTTGGCAAAAGTGCCATCAACTAAAGCTGGGGCTTCTGGAATATAATTAATGTTGCCTATTCTCATTTTTTTTTTTCTTAAGAGCTACTTTGTTCAAAGTTTAATCAAAGCCAAAAGAAAGCATTACCTATTTATAGTAAACTGGTACTCTTCAGGATTACTTAATTTATTTCAGCTAGTTCTAAGTGTCAAAAGTTCTGAAGAGCAGAAGACCCTAGATATGAAATAGGACATTCATGTGGTTGGGTGTGTGTGTAGGGCGGGGGTCTGTTAAGGAAAGATAAATTATTACTGTTCTAAGTAAAAAGATGGTTAATGAGATCCTAAACGACAGTTTAATCCACACACTTGTTGACTACAAGGTTATAGAGCTTTCTTTCTTTCCATTGTTAAAGAGATATTTAAAGGTGAATGTCTCTTCTAACCCTAGATGGAAGTAATAGAAAACAGTATTTTCTCAGCACAATTTCCTTTTCCTTAAAAGTTTTATTTATTTAAATATTAAATTCCAACCTAAAGCAATTGTTCACATATTTGTTTGCTAGTTCAAGAGCACAAACATGATATGTGGGAATGAGGCTCACCATAAAGGATATAATAAAAGAACAACCAGATCTATCCATTTTCCCAATATACATTACGCATGTATTTTGAATTTTACATGGAACTCAGCACTGCTAATAGTTTATTTCTAACAGGCCAGGGATAGTAAGAAAAGCAAAAAGTTTTGGTTGTGTTAAAGATTTTCTGGTTTTAGGTTGGTCAAAAATACTCAAAGCTCATGCAAGTTCATTCAAAGTCTAAGTATGAATTCTATGGGTTAAATATTACAACAGTTAGTTCCTGAAATTGTCCACCATTGTTTTTCTTTTTTGAGAGAGAAAAAGACAGAATGGGATTGAGAGACAAAAAGGAGAAACTTCTATTGATTACGTACCATGTTTCAGGTATCTAGTACTATATTTGGGACTTTCATTTTTATACTCTCATTTATTCCTAAAAATTAATAGCTGAGGTTCAGAAAAATAAAACAATTCTCCAAAGATTATTCAGTGAATAAGTGGTAGAATTCCAGTTTCAAAGAGCAATCTGTTGGACTCCAAAATGAGTTATCTTTCCATAAAGTTATGCTACAAACTGGGGAAAAAAGTTCATCTTTAAAATATCTTGTGAAGAAATAAATGAAGTTTTCACAGGAATATAGGCAAGCAAATTAAGAGAACATGATTTAAAATGTTGGATGTGAATTGGTAAACAAATGCATGTCACTAAAAAGTCACATTTTTCATCATAATAGTTTGCTGTGTGTTGGCAAAGACCCCAGTAAAGCTGTTTTTAAACAACAGAAGCACAGCTGGTTAACAAGGGAATAAATCTGGTCAACCAAGTAAGACTTTCAATTCATTTAATGCCAATTATCTGTATGGAATATTTTATTTTTTAAATAAAGCAACCCATAAGTAAGCTGACCCATAGTATTTTTTTTTTTGTATTTAATAACTGTAATATTTAGGTCAACCCCTTTACTAATACCCTGTACATTAATCATGGTAAAAGCTAAAATATGTTATACTAAAATTAATCTTAGACACTTTACACAGGAGTATGTAAAAGGAACATTTGAAATTATCTGGAAATTTGTGTATATTTCAGAAACAACACACCATTCATGTTCACAAGTTCCTCTACTCTCCATGAAGAATACGTGGACCAATACTCATCAGCCATTAACCCATTACTTCTGTATAATACATGTCAGCTGATAAAGTATGTTCTGATTCATTATCCCATATGATGGGATATTTAACTCATTTCCAGAGTACAGCATTAAACTAAAAGAGTTTTTACTTCACATACAAAACCAGTTACTTACGATTTCTTCTAGAGTTTGGTCAACTAGAAGAAAAAAGTCTCATTTTTTTGGTAAAAATTATTTATAAAGTGCTCCAACAGAGTTCACAAAATAAATTACAATAGGTAAATAGCAACACTCAAATATTGTAAATAACAATGGAGGATACACATTTTTACCTATTCCCAGTTGAAGGTGTCATTAGTTTCAAGTTCTGAATTTAGGTATTTAGAAAATTAATCGCATGTTGCTGAACATAAATCTTAATTCCAGTGTGCATAAGCAGGAAAAAGTGCATTGTGTATGTATAATTATTCAGTGTTATTATTTTTAAAAACCCTATATATCATACCAAAACAAATCAATATAATGCCACCAATGTGAATATCATTAGGCTCAGCATCTTAAACTCAGCATGAAATCTACTAGACCATAAATTTGAAAGGAAGAAATTCAACATCAGTCCCATAAATCAAATTAACATTAAGATAAAATCTATTAGAGCAAAAAGTCTTACTCAGGGCAACATGGTATTCTCATGGAGGGGAAAGAAGGTAGGTTTATGACACTCTGCTCTATTGACCTCAAATCTTAAGAAACATCTAAACAGGAGAGTTCCGAGTCAAGTAGATCATAGAGGTAGCAAAACGATGTTTATATTGTGACACAAATCAATAACATATATTTTTAACAAAGCAATACTTCCCAAATTTATGATGTTTTAAATTGCCTAGCAGAACATAGCATGAATACAATATATGGATGCAGGTATCCTTGTGTATAGGAAATAGAGATTCTATTAAGGAGATCTATCTGACACAGACACATGCATATATATGTGAGAATATGTAGAATTATATACTAAATCTCACAGAGCTACAGAAATATCACCCTGCTTGTTTTATACATTATTGTAAGAGAATATTATTTAAGAGATGACAATATTTTTCTATTTGTTTAACTTAAATTATTTCATCTCTTGTAGAATTATGTCCTCTTGTTGCTAGAGAGTAAAATCTCTTGGTAGCATAACATGCTCGAAAATTTTGCATTAACACATCCACGAGTAACCAACTTTCTCTCATGCTTAAACAAGAAAAAGGGGTAGACCTTGCAGTTCTAACCTCCCACTGGGGTTTAGGTTTATTGGACAGAACCAGTTGCCCCATGTGATTCTTAAAGAAACTTTTAAAAGAGGATTAAGTCCAACTTCTAACCCACACAACATGCATGACTATAACTAAATTTATATTAAACATGATATTCAACACTATCTTTAAATATTAAATATCCTTTTATCTCCAAATACAACTAGACCATCAGAGAAGAAGTTGAATCAGCTTCTCATTTCCTCCTTTCTGCTCTGTCAAGGAAGATGAACAAGCTGGAAAGAGCAAATCAAACTGGTGGCTCAGAGAACTGATGGCCAACATAGGCTAGGAAGTGAGACTTCAAGGGAACATGTCATTGTTTTAAAGGCCATTCCAAACTGGATGAATGGAAAGAACTTGCAGATAGAACTGATGAACTGATGTGAGGTTTTCTGAGAAAATATCACTAAATTCAAAGGTGTCCAAAAAAGGATAACGTTAGAACTTTGCAGATCAAAGTGCTGATCTGCTTTTGGGAACCTGAAAGAATCACCATCATAAGCCAGGTATCCAAACAGGGATGGCTGTAGTACTTAACCTTCTGTGGGTAAATATGAAGACGGCACGTGAGGGAAGAAGTACTCCTCTCTTGGTCCCCAGACATGAGGCTTGCAGTAGAAGCCTGGACTGGATTTTATCCTCACATCCACACTGGCCAGGAACATTCATGCAACCTGTGGAACCCCTTCAAGTGGTCCTTTGATCTAAATATTGTGTAAGCATAAATGCCCCTTTGTCAAAAGAACTAATCATAGCCTTAGAAGCTTGACAAAATCTGGGTAACATTCTAAAACACATTATTTTTAAATTGTTGGCAATAATTTGGCAAAGATCTTCACTAAGAATCAGCATGGCTCCCAAATGCATCCCAGTTTCTATGTTTGCAGGATAACCTCAAGGAATGCAATAAAATACAATGAGAGGTATTTAGAGTTATCATAATTCTCCTTCGGGGAAGATCAAGGAAGAAAAGACTAAACAAAAAAATAAGGAAAAGAGAGGAGAAAAAAGGAAAAGGAGAAGGAAGGAGGAGGGAAGGCTAAGAAAGATGGAGGAGAAAAAATGAGATACTTTCGGGGAAAAAAAGTAAGAAGGAATAAAGAAAAAAGAATCAGAGTATCTGTGAGGTAATGACACCGTCCCTCACAATAGCCTTGCGAAGAATGTCACTTCCATCCAACAGAGCAGAATGCCAGAAGAAGTACTAAGGAGTTCAAAGGACTTGGGGGGCAGTTTTCCCATTTACCAATTTGAAGGAACAGTGAAATAAGGAAAAAACCATCTCACATCCTAGGGAGGCATTTTTAATGTACATGAAGGACTGTGGAAGGCAAACTTGCTTTAGGCTGCACCCACTGCTAACCTTGACTGTGTACTTTTCTACAAAAGTCAGGTGTCCAAGACTCTCAGCTACAGGTGATGAGATGATACAGTTTCAATTTAATTTCACAGTATAAAACTAGGATTTTCTGATGAAGTGAAGGCCTGCTCAAAGATCTATGTGAACCTCAAGCAGTTCAGGAAACCCAAACCTATTTAATATGTGCTTTAGACTCAGGGTAATGGGCTAGTGGGAATAAACAACAAAACAAACAAAACAAAACAAAAACAAAACAATCAAGAGTTGTACCCTTGAGATATCTCCTGGACGAAGGCTATGCCACCAAGAAGTAACCCCTCAACTGCTGATTCCAAAGATCAGATACCAGCACTTTCACAGCGCCTTCAACTATAGTTCTGTGGTTTCATTCCAAAGTTCTCTATCCTCCAAGAGACACATAGAAATGGTGCCTCAGCTCTTTCGATCCATCACTGCCCATGATGTGCATTAACTGCCCAAGCATGGAAGACGTGTGCCAAAACACATTTCCACAAACATGCTCCTAGACACCAAAGCATGCTCTGTGAACAAAAGGGCTTGCTGTCCAGTAATGCTGGGGTTAAAGTTACAGTTATTTATTTACTGCTAGATTTCTCAAAGCCTTTAAGATGCCAGTGTTGCCTACAAATATCTAAGAGAGAAGCCAAGAATATAACATTTCCCAAGCATTCTTCACCAGGGTATCTTAGCTTTTTAATTTTGCTAACCATCCTGACAGAGAAGTGATCTGTCCAACACATTTTGGGAAATATGTAGACAAAGAATAGATCATATTCTTTGGGAAATCCATGTTTCTTGTATTGCTTACACATGGAACTTTTTGCACAAATGCATTATTCTCCACGTGTAACCATGTCTCTCACTTGTATAAAACAACAGAAAGCCCTCTGTATCTAAATCCAAAAGGATGTGACCTGTTCTGTGCATATTTGTTTTGTTGCCCAAGAATATCTAACAATGTTTTTTCTACTCCAATCTTCATACCATCACTCAAAAATAAAACAATCACATTGCATGGGATTCTTCAGTTTCCTTCATTTGTATGTGGTACCAGTCTTCATGTGAAATTCCTTAAGAATGTTTCTCAAAGAAAGCTTTTGTTCATACAAAACAGCCCCCAAACCTCTATATTTGGGGACTCTAATATGAGGTAAGTAGAAAAGTAAATGCTAATGTTTCATTAATCCCAATGCTTGCATTTCACCCCAACCTCTGCTGTGCTCTGCTCTCTCTGAAGTGGCGTGTTTGCTTTTCAGTTCACCAAAAGCCCTGGTTAAACAAATGTTAAGCTAATGGGAACAGTAACAGTGTTTTGTGTAATTTGGGGCCATTACCAGCTACTTTATGCTTTATTTTGTATACTCGTGTGTATTAAATGCATTTTGTTAAGTTCGCCTGAGGATATTTTCCCTCAGCAAGGATAAATCCATACTGTCTTTAAGGTGACCTACGTTAGTATAGCTGTATTCACACTAATATTTCCAGCAGTTACTTCAAAATCAAGATATTTTCTTGACAGTAAAATAACAAAATATGCTGTAGGCCCAATACTTCAGAGGCCACTGAAATTGTGTATAATAAGCCCAGCAAAAGGATCATTGAAGTTAACCAGCCTTGAGAATTTCAGCTATGCCACCTCCCTCTGGCAAAACTATTTCTAATGGTTGTCATTTCAAAAGCACATCTCCCTCCAGCAAACTTGACCTTTCCTTTTCATCCCCACCCAGAACATGACTGAGTGTCATTTTGCTGGGCACCCAGCTCCCTTCACCTGCCTTGTATCTCATACATTTCATTTATCCACATTCTTAGCCTAATACCATCACGCTCCCAAGTTTACCTCTGGGAGGACAAAAAGGATGGTCTTTATGAACAGATGGTCTTTTCAAGGAAAAGTAGTTACATTTCAATACAGATAAATGTACTGTAAATAATGGCCTTAAAAGAATTTAGGTCTTTAGGGGGAAAAATATGAGAGCACAAGATACTATTCTTTAATTACATGAGATTTTTTTCTTCCCTTGAAGACAATACCAATTCCTAATGAAGCATAATGAATTGTAAAGAGGCACCAATGCTCATTCCAACAGATGTTTATTGATTAGTGTTGACTGAACACAAACACAACGGAGTGCTGCTTGCTACCGTCAGTAAGTGGTAGGAAGTAGCACTGACTCCCTCTCGTTATTTTACCTTCAAAGACAAGCTGACAAATCTATTTTGTCTTGAACAGCTGTGTTCTTTTTTTTAAAGGGTTGGCTTACAACTAAGAAAGCAAGTGGAGGGAACAGCCTTTTGGTGTCCAATGTGTTATCTGGCAAGGACAGATAGTTTTAGGGTGCAATGAAAAAGATTTTTAATGAAACTACATTTTAAACGAGCAGCATATGCTGAGTTTTCCCTTCTGCTCCTCATCCTGCCATTTGTTAATTTTTGTTATTGTTGTTCTCCGGGACTCCTAAATTTTTTGCACAAGCTGTCTCGTCCGGCACTAACACAGCTTGGGGTGAATTATCACTTGGGATGCAAAACCTCCACCTCCCACTCCAGCCTTTTTTTTTTAATTCCTATATTTTCCACATTTAACTGGGGTTCACTGGTAAACCAGTTGACTGAACGACCAAAGAAGAAAAATAAATTCTCCCTCTATGTTTTCAAAGCCCCAGAGTCTGAGACATGACTTCAGGACATGTGTGGGCTCCTCAGCCACCTGAGTTGCACACAATCCCGGGGTCACAGCCCAGAACAGAGGTCTTGAGAAACTCTGAAATTGGGAATTAGGGCAAATTTTTTTCCTTTAATACCATAATGCCTCATATTAATTTAAACGGTTCTCTGAGAATGATTCTGTGGCCCAGTTAAATATAAAGTTCAAGGAAATGAATTTCAGTCTTTGGCAATCTGAGTTCTATTTGAAAGCTGTCAGCTTTACAAGATTAAAAAAAAATACAGAGAATAAGAAAATCTTTGGCCAGCAGGTACTTTGATAGATGCAAGAATATATATATATATATATATGTGTGTGTGTGTATATATATATATATATTTTTTTTTTTTAAATGTGAACACACCTGGGAGAGAGGCACCACTATTATCTTTGCTAGAAAGGCCTCCTAATGAGAATGCCCTTGTATGTGGAGACTAAAGCCATCAACAGCTGTGTCTGAAGGGTCTGGTTCAAGGGGTGATTTCTGTGTAACACCATCAATGCAAGGGTTTATAAGCTCTGTTCGGGGGCTAAACCTCCTTCCATGATATGGAAGGAGGAACCTGGAGTGATCCACTGTTTTATGTTGGTTCCCTTTAGGAAGTAAGACGAAGCCAGGTTTGCCAAAAAAGAAAGAGAATACCCAACCAACATCTGTCCATAACATGTACCTCAACCAATGGGAAAACAAAGGGCCTTGGAAGCCTACATGGGCTCCTGAGTCAGCTCTGGGCTCAGGCAAACCTCTCCTGTCCAGGCTCCTCTATTCACTAGTTGTGTGACACTAGGACAGCTCAGTAAATCTGCTAAGGTTTGGTTTCGTCACCTATAACATGGGCATGATTATGGGGATTTCAGGTGTCACTGTGCAGATGATATGAGTTACCATGGGGCCAAGCATACATTAAGGATACATTAAATGACAACAAAATATAATCATAAATGTCACCAATGTCAATTTTGTATTCTATCTCATTTCTTCCATTCATTTAAGTCCTTAAGATTTCAATCTCTTTGTGGTAGACCCTGGACAGACATGGCAAGCTCTGTCACTCAACAACCTTGAATGGATGGTAATGTCATGGTTAAAAAGCTGCACATGTGATGTGGCCCATCATTATTAGGTAACCTGTGGACAATGTAGCAAGATGGTACTAGTGTCCTAGTAAGGATGGGTACCCAGAACAAAAATGTTGGAATTAGGTGTGTGATTTGCTAAATTCAGCTGTGACACACATGTAAGGAAAACACTCCAGAGTTTCAGACTGACTTGGTAGCATAGTTAAGAGGCTTGATAATCCCCAAATGGAGCTTGTGAGACCTCGGGCCACTTAACCTTGGACAATAAGAATAACAATGCCACCAACACAAGTGTGTCTCCCACTGAAGAAGTGGGGAGACTTGAGAAGCTTGTTTACCAAACATCCCCATGTCTCATTATCTGGCATGAATGGTTGGGAATGTACTGTTGGTATCCACTGCAGTAAACTATAAGCTTCACTAGGTTTTATGGGTCAGGTAGCTCATGGTCACTAAGACTCCAACCTAAACCATGCAGGGCACCTATCCACCTCTTTGAGGTCACAAGTCCCACAGTTGGTCCAGTCATCTCTTCTCTGCAGGTTCCATCTGACCCCAGATTTTTAACAATCAAATTCACCAACCAGGACCCATAGGTCTCAGCAGAAAGTCAGACCCAGGTCTTAGCCCACCCTGCTCATAGAGCTTGGTACTACAGTTTAGATAACTAAGTTCCTGTGTCTTTACTCAGTCCAGGTCTCAGGAACATGTCCAGTACTCCTGTTCTTTTGGGATTAAGGTTCTGCGTTGCTCTCTTGAGGTTCACCAGGGAACAGAAGGAAACCAGTATCTGCTGACCTACCTGGTACTTTCATCACACTGGCACTTGGTTGTTGCTCTTTGGACACTACCTGGGCTTTCTCACTTCCAATTTTTGCTCTTGATTTCTTTTCCTCAACCCCATCCCAATTGAAACCCCACCCAGTTGAATGCTAACTCTCTCATGAAGCCCAGACAGATAAAGTGTCTCTCTCTCTCTCTCCTCCAACTCTTAAAATACTTGATTCCTCACTTCTGCTGCTTCTTACTACTTCCTATGGATGGTAATTAATGCTATGTCTTACTTTGCTGTCTACATTCTCTTTTTCCTTGCCCACTCATATGCCCTCCAATCTGTTTTCCATTCAAATACTACAGTGATCTTATTGAGACATGAACCTGATTCTCTCTACTTCTGGCCTCTCAGTGGTTTACCACTGTACTTGGGATAAAGACAAAGATCCTAAACACAACCCAGAAGACTTCAGTTGGCCCTGTTTATCTTTACAGTCTATCTGACATCTTCATTCTTCTCCAGTCTTACACTCCTACCACATCACTCTCTCCCTTGCCACAGAGTCTTTACACATGATCCCAGCATTTCTTTCCCCATCTCTTCCTTTACTTAGTTAACACCTATCCACCCTCTGTATCTTAATTCAGTCATCAATTTCTAGCCAAGATCTCTTATGGACTTCCTAACTAGGGCAATTCTCTTTGATTTTAGATCTTCCAGTACTAATATGTCTTCTTTATAGCACACATCAGAGATGTGATTTTGATTTTGTATGTTTATTAATTTCTGGCTACCCTACTGGAGTATAAATTTGCTGATATAGGGACTATGTTAGTTTTGTTCAACATTTCATCTCTGGGGGTTTGCATAATACATGTAAGAGTTGCTCCATTAATATTTGCTGATTGAAATTACTTGGACCAAGGACGAGGTTTCATTTTTCTTCTTATTATACCAATTTCTGGCAACTAGGAGAGACTCTCCAACCACCCTCCACCAACAAAAATATGGATATAATGTCTCAAAGCTTCCTGTTTCTCCTAGTAGTACCATTAAGCAGGACCATAGCAGCAGTACTTCACAAGGTTCTGTAAAGTCTTCAAGCACAAAATTTTGAAGACAAAAATTGTCTGTGCCATCTATAAGGAAGAATATGGTCCTCCTGGGCTACAGTGGCCTTTCTCAACAACTGATATGGAGTGCCTCATAATTGCTACAGCCATAGCAATCTATATGGGCCATAAAGGCAGGCCAAAGGGAACTGTTATGACCTCTGAATGTTACCATTGACTGTTTGGCCAAGTTGTACCCCAACCCCCAAATGATAGATGGTGTTTTACAAAATGCCCAAAAAGAAACAAAAGGGGGGAAAAATTGGGTTTCTAGTCTATGCATCGTTTGGCCTCCATTTGTGTAGGAAGTCTAAATGCCCCATTCAGCAAAGGGAAAAACACTAAACTTTGTCTTCTAAATCTTGCTCCCAAATGTGATGGATAGATGTTTCACTTCGGCAATTAAACAGCCACCTAAAGTGCCAGGTATTTAAGCCATTCTGGCGTTAGTTCAACCAACTATTCTAGTGCATATAAAACACCTTCACCCAGCACGAGACACAAATACAGACTAATTTCTACCTCCTCTACCTTGCATTTCCTTATGCTTAGCCATATTAAGCGGCACTAACACACTCAGCAAACCTAGTGAAGGATGGGTCTCTGTAAAGCCAACTATATTTGCATGCAGAGAGTATCAACTTCACACCTATCTCAATGATCGCAATGTGCACGGCAGCCAAGCTCAATAAATATTAAATCACAAAACCCACACTAAAAGCTGTACGTGCTTGAGGGGGGTGAATTCCAATTTCGTGTTCTAAGCTGCCTAATATTCAAAGATTGAGGGGGGTTGTGAAAATGGAGGCCAAAGTTGAAAGAAAAGTACTACACCAGCTCCTGATCTTACCAGGAATCAGTACACTAATCTAACAAGAATGAGTTCCACTTTTACCGTGACTACTCATAAATAATGATTCTAATGGCAACTCCTGGCATTCACTAGTCTCTGTTCTATTTTTCTCCATGGCACTTATTTCAATTTTTGTGTGTCTCCACCCCTCAGTTGGAATGTAGACTCTATAATGGCAGGGATTTTTATCATTTTTATGCAATGCCATATCCCCAGCAGTTGGGACACAGGAGACTATGATTATTTGTTGAAAGAATGAATGAGCTCTTACCTTTTGCCACGTTCTGTGCCTATTGCTTTTCAAGAATTAAGAGAAGGCAGCATAAACAAAGAGCCAAGAGCTTGGGTTCCAGAGTCACATAACCTGGGTTCCAAGACTTATTAAATTTTGATCTTGGGCAAGTCACTTAACCTCTCTGTGCCCCAAGCGGTGATCCTAAAATGGAAGTGATGATAAGACTACTACCCCAAAGGGTAGATTTAAAATGTAGTAAGAGAGTAAATAGAAGGTGCTCTGCACAGATCCTAGGCACACAATTACACAATAAATGTTAGCAATTATTCTTATATTCTTACTGTAATTATTTTTTATAATTACTAATAATATAATTTTCAAAACAACAGCAAAATCTAGGGCCTACTATTATTTTCTTTTTACAGTTGGACCTTCGAAGAAGAGAATGCTATTGTATAAAACAATAAAATGGTAAAGAGCAGAGAAAGGTTAGAAAAAGAGGGTGGGAGGGAGGGAGGAGGAGCAAGACAAACAGAAGTGTTGCAACAAGAAGGAATCAAGAGCCATTAGCGCAGAAATAAGAGGCTTCATCTTGGAGAATTTGGTGACGTTTGGTCCTGTGAACACCTGGGAGTCAGGTGGGCTAAGAGTTGACCCATACCTTAGAAGCTCCAGAACTCGCTATAAACTGGAGTAAGCCAAAGAGTGAATTGGAAACTAACAAATTGGGGTAGAAATCCAGGCTATAAGACTTGGAACTCTGACTCGCTGGCTCCATTTCCTTTATTCTCAAAGACAGCAACAACCCCAGCTCCTACCCCAGAAGTGGAGTATTCCAGGACAACTCAGAGTATTAGAGTATAAGCTCTGTATTCAGATGGACTTGAGTTCAGGCACAATTCAATCACTTACAAGTTGGGTGACCCTGGGTAAGTTACTTAATCCCTCATACCTCTTTTTATTTTCTTTTTTTGAAAAACGGGAATACTAACTGAATCTACTCCACAAGGCTGGCACAAAAATGAAATGAGATGGTTCCCAAAAAGTGTTCCATACAGTATATGGGTAAGAGAATCTTTCAACAATCATACAAGCACAGGCAGTATTTAATTTTGCTGAGTGAATGCTTCTCATAAAATTAATGTGTTTCCTCTTCCATGCTAGGACTTCCCCAAAGGGAATAGATGGTAGAAGCAAATCTAAAACCACCCCCCTGAAGCATGTTAACAATCAACAATGTCTTGAGCAAATTAGCACAGTTTTCAAATATTAAAAACTCTCAAAGAATTAGGTAGTCTACAAATATAAGTAAGAAAGTTTTCTTAAGAACCAGACAAAGGCAGATAAATCATTTACATCATGGAGGTGGTCACAAGGAAAGAGAGTTGAGAAAGAGGAAAGGAAGGGAGGGTCCAATTTTAGTATTCAATATCCCCATGCATATATCCCCACACCCCTGCAAACCAGTCCTATCACAGTCAACCAACAAATTTAATCCTTAAAATTGGCCTCTACCATATCTACATTTGCCTTGGTACTTTCTAAATATCTTCATTTCTGAGCTTGTCCTAGAAATACTGACAAGGGAGAGCAAATTTTAGTTTAGGTTCAAAGGCTAGCCATTTCAAAATGTCAAGTGAAATAACATCCCAAGTCCTCTGCTGTGTTGATAAACTTAGACACAGCAAAGAAATTCTGACCCACAGAGGTCAACCATTCAAGAAGGAAAACAAGTATGCAAGATATTTCTGCCAGCACTAGGAGAAATATTTGGGAGCCAGACATGGCTTAAAGGCACATCTTATGAGGAGCTCTTAATTGAGGCTCTTTGTACCACCAGGGGGTCTCTGAGTGGGCCCTGGGGGTGGGGAGCAGTGAGAATCTGGTGAAATTGTTTGAGAGTATGTTTTTTTATTGTAGAGCTAGGACATAGTTTTCTTTTTTTTTTTTTTAATTTAAATTTAACTAGCCAACATATAGTACATCATTAGTTTCAGATGTAGAGTTCAATAATTCCTCAGTTGTATATAACACCCAGTGCTCATCACATCATGTGCCCTCCTTAATGCCCATCACCCAATTACCCTATTCCCCCACCCACCTCCTCTCCAGCAACCCTCAGTTTGTTTCCTATAATTAAGAGTTTCTCATGGTTTGTCTCCCTCTCTGATGACTTCCCTTCAATTTTCCCTCCCTTCCCCTATGATCCTTTATGCTGTTTCTTATATTCCACATATGAGTGAAACCATATGATAATTGTCTTTGTCTGTTTGACTTATTTCACTCAGCATAATACCCTTCAGTTCCATCCATGTCAATGTAAATGGTAAATATTCTTCATCAGCCAGCCAGAGGGGTCCAAGAACCAAAAGAGGTTAAGAATTTAGAATGCATTTTCAACTCTCTCATTTTGTAGATAGAAAGACTAAGTCCCAGGTAAAACAGGACTTGAGTTTCTCTCAAGATTATTTATCTGCCAATGGCCTTGGCTTTGCCACTAGATAAGTAGCCCCCAGACTCCAGCGTTCTGTTTCTTCCATGTGTAAAGTCCTATTTGGAAGCAACTTGAAGGGTTCTCCTTGCTAAGAGGACTACAATTTATGCTCCCTTTCCAACATTTTGATTTACGTTTAGTGGGAAAGCAGGCATTCCTGAAGCACTTATTTAAAAGAAAGCCAGCCTGCCAAATCAGCAGTGATGTGCAACCCTTGTAGAAGAACCCACCATTGGCCACATCAATAGCCAAGTTAAAGGATCATAAAAAGAAACACACTGAAGTTTCCAAGACTCACAGAGGTTATTACACATGATAACAAGGTCTTCTGTTTGTGTAGAGTCTAGACAAACTGGATCTAACATTACATCTTGATAACAACAACCAAGACACAGTCACTGCGCTATGAACAAGGAAAAACTGAATATGAAATGTTCTCTTCCACAGCCCCCCTTCACAAATTTAAAGCAAAGAGAATCTCTTATGCCAGATATGAATGTATTTATAAGTAGTGATCTGTGGCCCCAGCACAAAAGACTTACACACACACACACACACACACACAGAGCAAATAAATCAAGGACACTGATATTTTTAAGCCAAATTTCTAATAGCTCTAGTTATTCTACCTATTAATTGATAAAGGCACATGGCAAAACAGATAATTGGAATGTTTAGAAGTTGGTGGACAATTGGCAGTATTCTGTTTTTAAGTGTTACGTAGTTTCAGGACAACTATGAGATTATGAGTCCAAAATATCATCAGCCAAGTATATGGTATTATGAAATACATTTCGTATTTACTCTGGGCCAGACACTATGCTATGTAGGAATTTTTCATGTGCCATCTCAGTTAATCACCATAATAACCCTGTGGGTAAGTACTACTATTAAGTCCAGTTTATAGATGAGGAAACAGAGACCCTAAAATTGTTTAAGCAACTTGCTCCAGCCATATGGCTAATGAATCACACCCTGGACTTAAACCCCAAAGTCTGTGTGTTCTTCCTCACGATGGTCCATGGTCTTGGCCAGCAACTTTGGGGAAGTTCTGTCCTAAAGCTGGGTTTATAGGGCCACCTTACATGCCAATTAGAACTTTAGGACCTTATTTAAAATTTGAAGTACTTCATTTGTTCTTGAAAATGGAAAGAGAACACGGAATACCTACAACATACTATATTATAGTTAGAGCCCTGAAATTACTCATGTATAATTAGCTATACCCATGATCTGAATATCTAAAATATCCTTAAAAGCCCTACTATAAATATGAGAGACTAGAATAGTTAAATAGCTAATAAATTAGCTGTGTTCTTTTGTTCACCTCTTGGCATTTCTTAGTTCTCTGAAAAACCCAAACTACTATCTAAGCAGAAGTTCAGAACTGAGGGGTCCTTTCATGGACCTTAGAGAACGGGAAAGGTGGAGACTTTGTACTCCCTGAAATTACTGAAAGACTTTTGGATAGACATACATTTTTTTTTCCCCTAAGGAGAAGGTCCAAAGTATCTCAAGAAGGCTTAGGACCTGAGGGGGGAAGAAAAGAAAAAAGAAAAAGAAAAACCAAGGCTTAGAAAATTAATTGAACTGTACCTTCTGCATTTGGGGGCTTAGAAATTCAGCAGACAGATGCATCTAAACTATTCTGTGGAGCCATCAAAATGCTGTTCTTTCTGTCATTGTTTTGATTTCCCATTCAACATCTGAAAACTGTTTTGACATAAGTAGCTAAAAATGTCACACTGAGGCTGAAATACCCCAGAGCCAGGACCCACCAAGATGCTTCCAAATAACATCCTCAAAGCACCAAGGAAGATCCTGACCTGGACTTGTGGTCCTGAAGAGCCATGGAAGTGAGGGAGCATTTTAGACTTGCAGGGTGTTTGTGTAGCCAATGCATTAACACCTAACTCATCAAAGCCAGAAAAACAGTTTGTAAGTTACTGCTCCCCTCAATGCATTTTTATCACGTATTTTGCACACGTTTCTATTTCCAAGATTCAGGGAAAACAAGATGCTTAGTTGAAAATGTTTACAGGGGAGGCCTTATACATTACTTGATAGTCTTGGGAGAGGGAAGTATTTTGCAAAATAACAGCTGTGGGAATAAAATATTTTAGAGTTTCTCTTGGGATCACTTTGTTTTCTATTGATACCAAAATCCTTCCTAACTAGAAATATCTCAAACAGGGGTAAGCAAGTGCTGATGAAGCCCCTTTAGAATTTTCACGCCCTCAAAGAAGATTCCAGGTCAATGGGGCCACTCTGAAACTCTAAACCAGGAGGTGATGGGACTGCTCTTTGGTGATTTACTGCATGACTGAGGAATGGGCGGCTCACTTAGACTCTCAACCCGCCCACAGGTAAGTAAGCCCATGCGACAAGGATACATATTTTCAACAAGAAAGACACTGTAAAAATTAATGTCACTATCCTGCCACATAAAGAGCAACAGTAAATGATAACTGAATGATAAATTTCTTAATGGAAGGTTCTAGTAACTCTGGAAGATGAAGCAGCCGCTCTCCCAACATATGAAGGTTGGCTGGCAGCACTGTTCGACAACAAAGGCTTTATGTGTCTGAGAGATGGCAAATACACCACACTGACTCTTCTTCCTAATTTAACAAATTTGAATGTTATCAAATTCTCTCCCCAGTGAGGAGATAGCCTAAAACACCACGTAAGCATACATTGCTCTTTTCCCTCACTCTCCCTCTCTCACATTATGTCTGACACTGTCTAAAGGAACCAATACCAACTTACTAAACTGACTCATCCTCCCAGCTACTGATGAGTATCACACATTCTGACTCTGATGAAGTTTCACATCAGGCCAAGGGTAGTGAACTCAAGAGACAACAAGCAATCCTGTTGAAATAATACATGAAAGTGTGCATTTGTATTCTTCACTTGAAGGAGAGAAAGGGGTCCTAACTTCATCAGATGCCCGAAGGCTCAATGCCTCTGCTTTAGTTAGAGGTTGTTACTAAGCCATAAAGCTACAGCCTCCGTTGCATTTCAGAATGGTGGGGGGGTGAGTTGCCTATGTTGGGTAGATGAGGTGAAGGCAGGGAAGGGCTTCAAGCTCTGGGGAAACTGTCTGGACCACCACACTGTCTAAGGAGCATCAAGTGTCACTCAAGGTCAGTGTGGAGACCTCACAGCCAAGTATAGCTTGCTGCCAGGGGAGGAGAGGCATTTCTTCTACCACCGCTGGAGGTATTTCAATTCCAGCTGAAGGCCGCCGTGAGGGTGTTGGAGAAGAGCTCTCAGTAGGGATGGGAACAACATGGAGGCACTGTGGGATCAAGCTGAGAGTCCACATTTGGTAGATTCTTCATTTTGGCTTTCTGGAATAGGGGGAATTCTATTCTACACAGGTCCCTCTAAATCAGGTCCCTCCTTCAAAGAGCAGGGCCTGATTCCGCCCACAATGGTGGCATTTCTCTTCACTTCCTTACTTCCTAATTTGTTATGCTAAGACCTACCCCCTGCTCTCATGCTGGGGGTAGAAACAAAGTCCCTGCCATCAGACAGCTCATACTCTGGGGTCTGAGTGTATGGAGCAGAGGAAGACATAGGTAAAACAATAAATAATAAAAAAAAAAGACATGTTCTTATTAGAGAGCAAGAGCTGCTCTGAAGAAAATAATAAAATAGGGGAGCAGATCGGACGGCTGCACAGTAGGGCAGAGGAAGGTACTTCCACTCAGGGACCAGGAAAAGGCTCTGAAGAGAAAAAGGTAGCCTGGTGCCAAAATCTGGTGCAAGAGAATTCCAAGCAGACAGAAGCCCAAATGCTAAGAAGAAGGGCATGGACTTGTGTGTTCAAGGAAGAGAGGAGAGAGCAGTAGGAGAGAAGAAAGAAGCAGCGCTGGGACCACAGTTCGGAGGTGTGTTTCATTCTACAAACGTGGGAAGCCACCAGAGGGTGTTAAGCAGAAGAAGGACATAAATTGATTCTGTTTCAATAAAGGTAATGATGGCTATTTATCATAATTTCCAATGTGTGCTAAAATTAAACATAATCTTAACTATGAACCTAAAATTATGATGTGTAACACCTTTCTGATAACAACACTAATTTTCCCTGAAAATCTCTGTAGTTCTATTATCAAAAAAATATCTAAAGACAAAGCAGCTACAGAATTTTGTTATTCCACATAACGGCAATGAAGAAACCAAGCCACCACCACCACCAACAAAAAACGGCATGCCCATGGTAAAAAAAAAAAAAAAAAAAAAAGGCGAATATTTAGTTAAGCCAAGTGAATAGATTTCCTTGCTACAAGAAGAAAAAATTCTTAGAGCATCTCATGGACATGGAGTGTAGCAGAACATTATGCTTTATGTTATTCCTGAATCCAAATATATGTTTGTTTTTTTTTAATTTTATCTAAGAGGATTAAAATGTTCATTCCTGGAATGTCTCCATATTACAGAGGACTTAATGTTATCCTGTCCTGATCTTTCTTCTAAACTTCAGGATAATTCCTATGTTTTCAGCTGATTACCTGGTTAAGACAACATAAGGCAACTAGAAAATGGGCCATCGCTAATGTGACAAATAGCCAAATGCTACTGCCGTCCTTGAACTGCGGTCTCTGGTTTCCTGCTACGAATAAGTAGGCCATCAGTGGGGACCTGCAAAATCCCTTCATTATACTAAGACTCCCACAGTGGCGATGCCTGGCTGGCATTATCTAACCTATAGATAACACCTGGCACCTGACAGTCCACCCACATTGCTACAGTTTTATAGCAAGGAACATATTGGAGGGCCCACACATTGAGGCAAAGTGATGCCCTCGATAATTAACAGTTCTTATGGAGTTTCTGGACTGATAAACGGTCAAACAGAGAAGTTAACAAACATAAAACATTTAATGTGAAATGGCCTAAATATGCCAAATTAACCTCAGATGAACTCAAAAGAACTTCGGCTCTGGAATCGACATTAATCATCTGGAACTCAAGGAAAAGCCTGATGTGGTTAATTTTAAATTTCATTTTATGATAGAAAGCAGTACAATCCCACAGGATTCAAGGTATCTATTAGTTTACATTCTTGCCAAGGTCAGCGAAAAAAGCCCACTATTGATCTGCTATTAAAAATCAGTTGACTTCACTTCTTTCTGAGCAGGTACTCCCTGAGTGCTGAGCACTCGCTGATCTTACCTCTACTGAGTGCCAACACGAAGAGATAAATAGACTATTCAGAGACAGCTCTTCACATTACATTAGCTGAATAAATAGTGATGTATGGGTTTCTTCTCTCAAGCGCTGCCTTAGCTTGTAAGATGAGAGCGATGGAGATAGGGTTTATAAATCCTATTAGAATATTTACACAAACACAAAATAACTTCCCCGAAGATCATTAAGAGAAAAAAAAAAAAAAAAGATGAACATTTTGTCTCTTAATTGTAACTTCTGAGATGCCAAAAAAGGCCCATAATAAACCTTGCAGATTCAGAAGTTAAATGGACTCGCAGAAGAAGAAACCTAATTTACTGTTTTATGAGCAGTATCCAAAAGAAATAGGACAAAGGCCCTGTAGTACTTCAATGGGGCCAATTCAGCTGAAGTGAAATATATTATCAAAACTGTTTTGCTCCGGGAATATTTCAGAATGAGTTTTTGCCCTCCTTAATCTGTTGTTAAGGATTCTGTGCTCGATTTCCAGTGTGGACCAGTTCTTACCGAACGGAAGGAAACTGAGCCAAGGTAAGGACCTGGGGCTGATTACCCATATATTACAATGCAATTAGTGCTTTAAATAGCACCTTATCCACTATGCTCCACCATACGCACAGAAAGGGGGTGAGTTCTCAGCAGTGACGACAGCCACAATCTCTGTTCTCTTACAACATCTTCCAGAACATCCCAGGGGCCTCAATATATAACCTGCATAATCACCAAATCCTGAATTTCCTATTAGCAAATTAGAGACGGTAGCAAGGCAAAGGTAACAGATGAAGTCCTGTGCCTTATGTATTAGGATTCTTCTTGACAAAAAGCAGGGAGCAATTGGGGCGCCTGGGTGGCTCAGTAGGTGGAGCGTCTGACTCTTGGTTTTGGCTCAGGTCATGATCTCAGGGTCCTAAAATGGAGCCCTGCATTCAGCAGGGAGTCTGCTTGAGATTCTCAATTTCCCTCTCCCTCTGCCCCTCCCCCAACTCATGCATGCATGCACACATTCTCTCTCTCAAATTGATAAATCTTAAAAATAAAAAAAAAAGCAGGGGGCATTTTTTTTTTTAATTTTTTAATTTTTTTATTTTTTTTTTTAAGATTTTATTTATTTATTTGAGAGAGAGAATGAGAGACAGAGAGCAGGAGAGGGAGGAGGGTCAGAGGGAGAAGCAGACTCCCCGCTGAGCAGGGAGCCCGATGCGGGACTCGATCCCGGGACTCCAGGATCATGACCTGAGCCGAAGGCAGTCGCTTAACCAACTGAGCCACCCAGGCGCCCAGCAGGGGGCATTTTTATTGACTCACATGAACACACCCCAAGATGGCCAGGCAGAGCTGGCCTAGGTCTTTGCCCCTCTGGGTTTTGGTTTCATTTTCTCAGAATGAAGATAACAGCCTGACCAGGGAACATGGCCTCAGGAAGCCCCCAACCTAGTCATCAGGGAGGAATGGGAGAATTTTCCCAACAGAACCAGAAAAGCACAAAATAAACAAAGAGAGAAGCCTGCCTTGGGTCAAGTGTCCACAACTCTATCACCCCTGTGGCCAAAGAGGGTGAAGTTACCATACCTCATTTGCTGATGAGTAAGGAAGGGATGCTGGGCAGACCAAGGACAATAGCATCCATGGATCGGAAGGACAAGGTACAGAACACACCTTTATGGATTCTGATTCACCAAGTATACAATGCTAGCAGATGCTTACAGGATCATCATTTCATGACTTCAAGTGAATAATTCTTTTGCCTCTTATTAAGTAGTACACTATCCTTGCTATACCAAGAGGAAACTCCTC
Source organism: Mirounga leonina (assembly GCF_011800145.1). NCBI lineage: Eukaryota > Metazoa > Chordata > Mammalia > Carnivora > Phocidae > Mirounga > Mirounga leonina. The sequence continues at coordinate 31,803,275 of NW_023270855.1, read as the reverse complement.
AGTCACTAACTGCTGGGTATGCTCTACCTGATTGTTTTCCCAGATGTGACAGCAGTATGCTGAACTTCTCATCCTTACTCCATATTACTTTATTATTAGTGCTTCACACCAGGTTCCCCAGAGCAGACTTAAGTGCAAATGGATTTCTGGAGACATGCCCTCCCATTAAGGGAGTGGAGGAGGTAAGACAGGTAAAGGAAGAAAGCTACTACAAGGTATATTCATTAGCAGGTTCCTGCTTTGAACGGCTGGGGCTCAACCCACCAGGGGCCTCTGGGAGACAGCAAGGAACACATCTCAGAGTTTCCCCATTGGTGGCCAAGAGGACTGGAAAATCGACCCGTCGATTTCCACTTGCATTTGCTGAGGGCTATTCTTAGGGAGATACTAACTTCCCAGCACTTTAGGACTGATCCCTGCACTGGTGGGAGAAAGCTCTGAGTGGTGAGAAGGCACTTGTAATAGAATGGCCTTCCTCAGTATGTACAGGAAGGGTTAGTCCCAAGGGATATGGCCATAGTGAAATGCATATGAAAATATGCATTCATTTATTCGGCACCTACTCACCAAGCTCCTATTTTGTGCAGGTACTCTTCTAGGTGCCGAAAATACACTGAGGGACAAAACCAAGATTACAGTCTTACTTAATACTCAGCAAAGCTGAGCTGGACAAAGGCAGATTCCATGAGCTGTATATCACAACCTTGTTCACAACAATGCTTTCAGTGTGGTCCCTAATTTGAAAACAGCAGGGTCCTTAGTCTTGGGCTTCCCTATCACTAGTCCAGCCATGCTGAGGTCTTTGAGCCAGCAATAAATTTGAATCAAGAACTAGAGCAAAAAGATAGATACTGGAAGGAAGTAGCTTCCATTACAGGACACTGAGATAAATTTTGTTTTCAAAACCCTTTGGGGACCTCTCCCCTGTGGTGGCTTGTGCCCAGAGGCACCGCAGAGTTGTCTGCTCTTCCTGTGACAGTTGAGCAGGGGTGCAGCTTCTGGACATAGAGAGGACTAATGTTAATTTGACCACCTGGGGGTTAAACAGGCATCGGTGACTTCAAATGTGCCCTGCAGAAACTAACTGATCTCCATTTCAAACACAAAGTCCTCTACCTTCCAAATAATAGAGAATTCCATTTTATCTACATTGGTCAGGTAAAGCAGTGTATTTGCCAAAACTGGACATGGGCAGTTGTTTGTAAAACCTTAGAATATCATCAAGCATTGCCTTAAATAAACCCGGTCCACTTTTACAGAAAGTAATCAACTATATGTAGAGGTAAAAGACAAGTTAGGCCTATTCTACTGTACCCTGAATATCTATGCACATAATTTAGAATCGGCTAGAAGGCAATTTTACTTGTTCTGATGATCTCTACCATTTGGCATTTCCCATCTCAGGGAAATGAGTCTGACTTCATAAGAGCTGCTTAGCTGTGAAGACTCTAGTTTATTTGATTAATGACTATTGAAATAAATGGTCAGAAAACAAAGTGTTAATGGCAGTGGAGATGAGTCTAGTGTGGCCTACAGCAGGATGAGCCAATATATGTGGTGCATGCTCTTGACAGACATCACTCAATGTGCCCAGAGTGAGCCTTAGAATCCTTCATGGTAGGTTCTCCAGACAGTCATGACTGCTATTCTAGAGCAGATACTCAAGATGAAACTTATTTGACATCCATGATTTGTTCAGAGAGCCTGAACATGCCATCACTGAGGGGGGTGGAGAGGGAAGGGAAGGGAGGAGGAGGGAAGAGACGGGGGAGCAGGGAGAGAGGGGGAAAGAGGAAAAGAAAATAAACTTTAAAAACAAGTACCTCTTCCTTTGTTCTCTGTAAACACTGCCATTTAGGGATTTAAAGCAAAGGGGATAAGCACATGCTTACATGAAAATATGCCACTTTGGCATACTAATAATTTTGAGCTGAAAACAACGGAAAAAATAGCAGATGCAAGAAGAGCTCTCTCCCTTCCCCCTTTTGCCTAAAAGCAGGACATAATTTCCTGGGAGAAAGGTATCTTCCCTTTACCAGGAAGACAGGAACAGTCTTACCACCAGGGATGGGAAGTCAATGCTGAATTGAATTTATATTACACACGAACCTGAAATAACCCTTAGCTTCTGTTAGTTTCCCCCATGTCACGGTTTACTGACCCAGCACAAACCCCATTTTCCTTTGTCTTGTTGCGTTTCCATACTTTATCATTCTGTTAAAATGGTATATAAACTCTCAGACTTGCCTACTTCTTTGGGTTTTCCTTTCTTATATGTGTAAAAGCCTCTATATATGTGTAAAACTATTAACATCAAATAAAATGTGAATGTCTCCCTCTTGTTTATCTGTCTTTTGTCAGTTTAATTCTCAGGACCAGAGAGAGAACCTCAGAGGGTAGGAGAAAAAGTCTCTCTTCCCTGCATACAACAGTTTATTACTGTCCACCCGGAAACTGCATCAAGCTAACTTTCCTGAGAAAACTCTGACAAAATCATTCTTTCCAGAAGCAAAGAAGGAAGAAGAACAAAACAACAAAAAAGACCACATCCTTAAGATAACTGAGCAGTTTTCAGAAGGAAGAAATTGTCCAAATAAAACTCAAGGGCACTCTACCTTTAGAAGGATGGTCAAGAAAGGCAAGATATACAGAGAAGGATTAAAATTCCAAAGACCATTTTCTTCCCAACCCTCCTCATTTTTTCTTCTACTGTGGTTAATTTACGATGAATCATTCTCTTTGCCATATCACCCAGAAATGGCTGTGACTGGATCTCCCTCAGAGTCCAATGGACTCTGGGTAGGAGAAAGTGTTATAATTTATATATATATAATTAAAATGCATATATATGTGTGTGTGTGTATGTGTATATATATATATATATATATATATATATATATATATACATATATATATATATATATATATATAACTAATAGAATGATCTATTAGTTCATCTTGCTTGTCCCATGGGGCAAAAGCAGAATTGTTTCTCTGGAGTTTCCTTGAATGGTTTTCCAAATCTAGCTTGAAATCCCATTCAAAATCTTGGGACTTTCCTCTTTCTTGAAGCCCTCCAGTAATTAGTTGTTTTACTACTTCCAAGGCGATGATACCCAACATGAACCCCAACTACTAACACACAACATCACCCACTTTTATACCGCAAGCTCATTTTCAAGCATTATTTGTTTTCACAAACTTGAGCTAGGAGGACTCTTTCCTCACTGCCTTTAATTAATAAAGAAAGCTTAATATGCACTTTTCCCCCCATCAATCTGGCACTAAAAAAATGCCGAATTGCATGTGCAGTAATTTGAAAGAAGAGTTTGGGGCTATTAGAAGAAATTCACATCAGGCATTTCTCTCCATGGCCTACTTATATTCTTCAAAGTGAAGGAATGTTTCAAGGAAAGCAAAAAACTTGGGGTACTAGAGAAGTCTGCCCCATCTAAAGTCTATTTTTCGATTTTCTACACAAAGACACCTTATGGTGCATTTTAATAATGTAACTTGAAATATATTTTGAAAGACGGAACAAGTTGTAATCTGATCCAGGATGGAACAATGCCTCACACAGATTCTTGAATGAATATCGGACTGTAGGAGCCCTGCTCTTTTGTCTCCTGGATAATTATTTTATACATTTGGGAGGTTTATAGGGAATGCATATGAGCTTTTCAAGTAAAGAGGTGTGAGGCTCTGACTCTTCCTGCAAATCTGAAAGGAAAAGAGAATGTGAAATTAACAGGTAGCCTCCCATACCGAACCAGAGATCCCGCAGGTTACCTTCACTGCTGAATATTCCAAAGTTACATTCGTTAAAAATGCAGAAACAGCTTGAAAACATATCTGACTTTACCCTTTAAAAGTAGGATTAAAAATTTAAGTAGCTTCATGAATTCCTCTCCCACCTCCCTATTCTCTGGTATTTTATTCTATCCCTAATGCCCTGACAGAATCTACAGTCGGTTCCTTTATAACATGATCAAATAAAGCAAACATGTGAAAATGTCCTTTTCCAAATAAACAGACTCTAATCTCAACATTATAATCACAACATCTCTCATTTGGGTGTTTCCCGACTAATTCTATGTGCCACACACTCAGCGAGGCAGTGGGGACACACGTGGTCCCATTCTCCTGAGCTGACATTCTACTGCAGAGGGCAGATTTTAATAGAAGAATCACACATATGCAGTAGGATTTCAAACTGAGAGAAGGAGCGAACCCCTGTGAGTTGAGGGCAGACTTGCCCATGGAGGTGGTACTTAAGTGGAGATGAGCAGCATGAGTAGCGGTTCACGAAGCAGGAGAATGGGCACTCCAGGATGGGAGAAGGTATGCACTGAAGACTTAGAGCAGAATGGAACAGGACCAAAGTCCTAAAAGCAAAGGACACGTGGTATTTGGGGAGCTAGTTTGCAACAGATTTCCCTACCTATGCTGGCAACAGACACAATCTCAGGTTGATGAATAGGAATGAATGTGCTAAGTGTTATCTATATGGCTGCCACTGAGGGGCAGCTTGGGGTGAAGGCAATGGAGAGCATCTTGCCTCAGGGCTTGAGACTCAGGCTTTCAGAAGGTTCTGGGCAGGTGAGTGGATCTGAAGTACCTGGGAATGTGAGAAAACGGATACATGGTGACTTTTTCTGCCTTCCAGTGGCTTCCATTTAGGAAAAGCTGATATTCTCACAGGTCAGGCCCCCGTGTCGCCAGCCTTGCAGATGCTGACATTATAGGAAGACAGTGTGAGCTCCGACTCCCCGGAAACCTTTGAGGATAGGGAGACAGCCTTCTTACTAGGTGAGTTTGGCTGCAGAGGGATGAAATGTCTGCTTTGTCACACAAATGACCTAGACTCCAAACCTCTGCCAGCACCTGGAAGATGAAGCAGGGCCTTAGCTTTGGTTACTCTTAGAGCAACACAAGGAAGGCTCTTTTGTACTTGGGTTAACGTTTGCTTCACCCACAAGGAGTTTCACAGGTGACTCTGGGAGACAAGAGTCATTCCCAGGAACTACCTCCTGATGGCATAGGAAAGTCTCTGAAGGCTGGGATTGTGGGGGGTCTGAAATATCAAATTATGGTATAAAGAAGCTTCAGTTTTGCACATCATTATATTCCACAATCTATAGCTAAGTGGAAGAGAGGGAGACCTCATGAGGTGGGTTCAATCAGAGGCACTACTGCACTGATTTTGGTGTCTTCACCGGGAATCCATCTCAGGGAACACAGAGCTGCCTACCTGTCATCCTTCCCTTTTCCCCCTCTCACAATTTTCACATGGCTTTATTTTTAACAAATAGTGCTCAATTTCTCAGACATCATTATATCAAAATAACATGTGCATCTCCACAAACATCAGAGAGAGAAAAACCAAGAGAGAAACAGACAACAGAGGGTTTCTTTTCTCTCGCAGGGATTTCCCTGAATAGAGAACTGATAGATCTCAAATACAACAGAGAAGAAAAGTCAGAAAAATGGATGGGGAAGAAAACCTTACCAAACCTTGTTTGTATGCTGTTTGTTTGGTTTTTTTCCCTTAACCGCGAGTGGGAAATAAGAAGAAACCCTCATATTTTATGAAGGCTACTTTTTGTGGTTGTTTAAAAAAAGACATCAACTAAAACATAAATTTAACCATGGATGATTTCAATTTTCTGCCTTGTATTTTTTCTGTATTTTCCAAAATATCTACAATGAACAAGTGTTACTTTGCAGTCAGAAAAGAAACTATAAAAATCCTCCAAATGAGATCTCTGTCTGCGCTCAGGGAGGTATTTGGTGCTACGAGAGAGAGGGGACAATATGAATGCTTGCGGTGCCAAGTCTCTTGTTTGCCTCAGTCAGAATGATGTCTAATTCTATTTCCCATGGATTTTCATCATTCGCTAGCTCATTTAAATCAGCTATTAAATGAATAAATGTGAAATCTTAAAATACACTGAGATAAAGTATATTGTTCCATATTAAGCAAGCAGTCAGTGTTTCCAATTATATGTTAGCGTATGAGGGAGCCAGTTCTCACTCACCAGATTTCAATCCACTTTGAAAAACTGCTTACTCCTCCACTTTGCTCCCGGATTTGGACATTTGATCTTTGGGAACCTTTACCATTACTGTATCGTGATAACTCTTGGCTAATAGTCTGTGAAGAAATAATTACTAATAACCCTCGCCAGCCAAAAGCAGATAGAGCAATGTGAGCAAAAGACTAAGGCTGGTGTTACGTGGCTCAATGGCCACTTGGGGAAAAACAACGAAAGGATTTTTATTGACCTAAGTGGTTTAACAAACGACACTTAGGTGATCTATTGGCATATTAGAGCAGCAGCAAAACTACTGCCTTATTAAGTCATTTTTAAAATAGTCATTGTAGAGCTTTTGCCATAAGTCAAGAACAAAAGATTCCAGGAAATAAATTTTTATAAAAAAATTTTTAAACATACAGTAGTGTTGAGAAACGGAGTTTAGAGCTGATTATGGTTATTGATTACATTTTCCAGATGTCTTTCCTAGGAATAATCCTTCTATGGGTTCAAACCTGAAGAATCAGGATGAGCTATCTTAGGTAAACTTGAGGGATGGCAGACTTCGGCAGACTATCAGCCCCATGAGGTGAGGGACCGCATCTGTTTTACTTAGCAGTATACACAAAAGAACAGGCTGTGTGTGACAGTGGGTGTTACTCAGCAGGTGCTTAGTAAATGCTAAACAAATGAGTGAGATTTCATAGCATCCTGTTATCTTGAAGGCAGAAAATCACCACCTTTCTGAATTTAAACATACAGGGCAAAACCAATTATTATACAGACTCTTACTGAAATTTTGGTATTTAGGAAAAGGACTGAAACTTTCTTCAGGTAGAAAGATGTTTCACCCAGTATTTGCTGTGTGTCGTTTGGCCTGATTTGGCCTAGAGCATAAATGATGCTGATAGAAATCGAGATCCCACGGGGTTCTAGCACAATCCTTAAGCTAATGGGATCTTGCATTGAACTCCTACTTATCCCTTCCTTATAAATTCACTTGCTCCAGCCTCTTCTTAGAATCTCAAGCAGAAAGACACATTAGTAACAGCCTTCAGCCTTATCCAGTTGACTGCTATCTTGTTGCTCTCTAGGAAGTATCTTTCTTTTCTTCTCAGTTTCTTTCTCCTTACCCCAATGAGTCCTGAATGCTTCCGGAATCACATTTAGAAAACAGATCCTGGCTCTTGAGTATCTTTATGAATAGACTCCAACCCTGCTCACCTCTGGACTGCTCTTGATATGCATATATGTGAGTCAAGATGCTCAACTCACTACTGCCATCTCGATGCCTACATTAATAGAGAACTGATAGAGCCTTTGCTTTACATGAAACATAGAGGAAAAGAAACACATATGGGGTACGGATGAGGGAGACATTGGCTCCTTATGTCATTGAGTCCCTGGATCAAGCCATACCTGAAGTCAGAGTTTGGATGGACTCTTTAATTATATGACTCAATAAATCCTCCATTTACTTTATCCAGTTTGGGTTTTCTGTCACTTGCAACTGAAGTAGCTTTAACATATGAAGGCTAAAGGAGATGAGGGCAAGGGGGAAAAAAAGAACCCAAAAGGAAGAAAAGGGATCAGAGGGAAAAAGAAAAAAAACAATGAAAGATTTGACAAAGGTTTAGGAATAGCCAGTATGGAATAAGAACACAGAGCATGAAACCCAGAGTTCACTGCTTTTTTCCCTGCTCTCCCCCTTTTCAGAAATCAGTACTATTATTTATTTCTACACATAGCTATACAATGAGAACAAGACCCCACAAATACAAGACATATATCTGCTTTGGATGACTTATATTCGGTTTTCTTGTCATTGTACATTTAAGAATTGTTTGCATAATTAAGTTTCCTAAGGGGAATACAAATGCCACTTTTAATTTAAAGAAATACGAATGGTAAAATCAATTTGTAGAATATTTCAATTGGATCAATGGATGTAGCCTCCACTAAAACCAGATCATTTCCCTAGTAGTGCTTCTTCATAACCGTGTACCAAGGCCAATCAAGATTTTCAGGAAACTTTTACAAACCCATAATTCCCAGACTGGCTCAAGCAGCCAATGAGCAAAACCTGAGGCAAAAACTAATACCCCAGCCTTGAACTCGGAACACCTGAGTTTTATTGAACATTTATTAGAGATTTTACATAGGATATGCTGCTCTGTGCCTATTTTCCTTGTCTTCCAAAGGGTTTCATAATGCTTTGTGTGCAGTACCATAAGTAAGGCACAAAAACAGAGGTTATCTGTGCAATAGACACTGACCCGCCACTTATTCACAGAACAAAAAGGATGTGAAAATCACTACCACAACTTTGCAAGAGCATCAACAATAAAGACCCAGACTCCAAATGTCAACAGACCTGAAAATGTTTCTGAATGCAATGATGCTCAATCTACCACACAGTTACCAACTTTATTCGGCCAGTAGTATTCTTCTTCAAAGACTGGATGCAATGATTCTACCCATAAGAAGTCCAAGTGTTACGAAATAATAACTTGCTAAAACCTGAAAAGGAAAACATGTTTAATCCCACTAATGGCTCCTGCCTCTATTATTTCCCACAGGGAATTTGTTGTCCACCCTTCTTGTAGAATGGCTTCACTAAGAGAGAAAGTTCTCTTATACCCAAGGCACTTCCTTAACCATCTGAATCCATGGTATTTATTTTTCACCTTGAACTCATTGTTTGGTCCTTACAACATGCTGCCTTGTTGTTGGTTCTTTATATACATTTCCTGTCCTTCCTCCAGAATTGCATACTCCTGGAAGAGAGATACCAAGTCTCACAGAGCTTCTAAGTCTGGAGGTCAGAACAACACTCCCCAAAGTCAGTAACTCTTAATGTTTGTTAGAGTTCCTCATACATTCTTCAAGGCTGGTAATTGATTACTTTTTTTAAAAGATAAAATTGGTTATACATAGACTATATTCAAAAAGCATAAAAAATTCTAAAATAATATCAGTGTGAGCATGGACAGTGTTTTTAATTTAAGGGAGATGTTAAATTCATTATGACACCTCAAACACCAGTTTGCAAAAGGCCTCTGCTTTCCCAATTTAGAAAACTCTGTCAGAGTAAAGTTCCAGATTCCACTCTCCTCTGCCACAGACAATGAAATGTTTTGGTTTAAAAGCTGTTGCTGGGAGTTGAGCTTATTAGCCACATTCTGATGAGGCTGGGGCTGCAGAAACCAGGCTATATGAGCAGATCGGGCAGAATCTACCAACATTTTCTCTGTAAATGAGGTGTCGTGAGTCTGAGTTTCTGTTTAGCTGTGCCTCTGACTGGATTCTAGCTCCTGAGCAAGTCACTTTTCCCCTCTGAGCCTCAGTCACCTCATCTTTTAAATTAAGATAAAATTCCTGGCAGCATACCTACTTCACAGGATGCTGGGAACACAGTAACAAGAGCACTGATGATGTTAATAGTTCAGTGATAATAGCTAACACTCACTGAGGCATCCCATATGCTAAGTGCTGTGATAAAAGTCCTATACTTGGGCGCCTGGGTGGCTCAGTTGGTTGGGCGACTGCCTTCAGGTCAGGTCATGATCCTGGAGTCCCGGGATCGAGTCCCACATCGGGCTCCCTGCTCGGCGGGGAGTCTGCTTCTCCCTCTGACCCTCCTCCCTCTCATGCTCTCTCTCATTCTCTCTCTCGCAAATAAATAAAATCTTTAAAAAAAAAAAAAGTCCTATACTTTCCTGAACTCTTATGATCTTCACAACAATTCTATAAAGCCAGGCACTATCATTGTCTGCCTTTTACAGATGAAGTAACTAAAGATCAGAGGTGCCAAACAACTTTCCCAAAGCCACATACCTGATTTAAAAAAAAAAAAAAAAAAAAAAAGTAGAGGCAGGATTTGAACCCTGGCATTCTGGTTCCAAAGCCTTACCTACCCTGTGCTATTATTCTGCCAGGCACAAATCATTTAACGCATGTGATGTGAAGCACGTTAGAACTCTCAATTAATTTTAAAAATGCAAAGTATTACTATTAATACAAATAGATGTTCATTACAGTTATTGAAAGATGAGGTAACCATCAGTTCATTTAATGAAAGCACATATACTTCTCTCAGTAATACCGACAATCCACTGTCAAAAAAAAAAAAAAAAATCCAACTAGAATGGCCTTGGCACATCATCACAAAAGAAGTTCCACTGACACCATCTCAACAAAAGAATTCATTCTTCCCTAGAGTTCTAAAGGGAAAAAAGAATCCCATGCCTCATCTGACAAGAGGAACAAATGCTTCCCACAGCTCTGGAGATGCACCGCTTCTGAAAGAGCAGGTTAAGGAGGGCGCCCCCACTCACACTGCAAACCAGGAGTGGGGCCTGCTGAGGGATCCCCACCATGACACCCATGCCACCTGCAAGTCACACATCACCCCAAAACCGCCCGGCACCAGACTGCAGGCCAAACGAACCTCACAAGCCTTACAGAGAGCCGGCCACCGGTGAGGCATGGCACTGCCGGGCCGGGCTCCCAAGGCCAAGGGCGAGGACAAGCTCACGACACGACGGGCTGTTTCTGAGATCCCCCCTTCAGCTTGTTTCCTCACCAAGTTACTCTGACACCACACCTGTTTCTGTTCTAGTCTGGAAGCCTCCGCAGCATGGCAGATGGCAGAGTGTTTGCATAACAAATGTTCTCCGGGATCAGTCTATGCAGGTGGCAACGGGACTGTGACAGGTGGGACAGGAGGGCAGCAGGGCCCCTCTCCCAGGGAAGCAGTGCCACCATCCATCCCCGACTTTGCTGGAGAAACTTCCCACCCCGTGGAGGCTGGGGTATGTCTGAACTCTGGACGTCCTCAGCTCTGCTCCTCCTCCTGACCATCGCATCCCGGATCCCCCAAATCAGAGGCCGCAATAGGAAGCTACAAAGTAAATCTAGTGGCGGCATTGAAAATAATAATAAAAAGAGAACAAAACCTCATCATATTTAAAACTTATCTTCAATCTCAATTCCACGTAAACTTCCAATTTTGCGCTCTCAAATTGAACTTGAGATTTAACTCTCTGAAGTCTAAGCCTTTTAAATCTCAAATCTCAACTTCTAATGTTTCCTAACTCTATCTTCAAGTCAAACTTAGTCTTTTGAAGAGGGAAGTAAAATTCCACAGCTGACTGGAATGAGTTCATGTGAATTTCGACAGTGGTTTAAGGTCACACCTGGTCCTTAGAGGCGAAGGAAATCCCCACTTTCCGTTATGCAAATTTAATATCAGAACAAGGTTCTATCTTGGCTGGGTAATGGGGGAAATAGTTTCTCAGTCATGCTACTGCCCATTTTTTAAAGAATCCACGATGCACAGGGTTAGTAACATTGTTTCTCAAAGGAGCAAACACCTGTCTCAGGGGCACATGCTTTGCAGACCTGTGTGTCTGGAGGTTACACACACAGCTCCCCGAGCCTCCCAAGGACACCTGGTAGACTTCACTGCTTGCAAGAACTAGCTCTGCACAGTGAGTTCTGTTCGACTCACTTGCTCACGCTGCTTGAAAACCCTCGTGCTTCCATTAATAAGAATTCTGGGTCCATTAATAAGAATTCTGGGCCCATTAACAGGATGACACAAGAGGCTGGAAACCAACTGGAATCCACTTTAACTCTTCTCCAGGGGTTTGTCTTGACGTTCTCATCAGCCTTGCCTGACGCAGGGGTGATGGAGATGGAAGACCCGAGAGGATGCTCTCTTTGAGGGTAGGGGCTGCATTTCCTTGTGCTCTGCTGTCATCATCGAAGCTAGAAGAGAGGCTGGGTGAGCACTCAGGTCTCAATACATCACTGGTAAATAAAAATACAGTGTGCCAAGCACTGTGGGGAGAGTTTCCCATTCGTAGCTTTTTGTGATACTCACAAAATCCTGTGCAAAGGGGAGTAATCTTATTCCAGTTTCACAGACAAGGAAACAAAGGCAGAGAGAGTTATACCACTTGCCTAAAGCCTCACAACTAAGAGTAGATGGAGCCAGACTTTAATCCACGGAGCAAACAATTCCCGTGAGTGAGAGAGACATGTTAACAAGGTTAATCTCTCAAATGGGGAGAACATGGCTTTTTGCAACCTGCCTCAAGATTTATCCCATCCACTTACATTAGTAGTACTACCTGCCCCTGGAATATAGGTGGAAGACAGCAATTCAGGTAAGGCCAGTAGAGCAGTCCATGGACAGGTGTCGGGGGCCAGGAGACCCCTGAAATGAAATGGAACATTTTGCATGTATACCTGAGTTTTTCCACAGAAAAAGTCCATAGCTTTCAGACTTCAAAGATTCTGTGATCCTTCCAACCCCCAGAATTTAATGAGTTAGCCACTTTTCATTAAATTATGCTTCTAATTGTCACCCCCCAAAGAGTCAAAGAGATCTAGGTGACTTCTGTATGCCTGCTAGAGGGAAAATAATTAGCGTGAAAGCTTGGTGGGTATTAAACACAAGAACGGTCAGTCTCTGAAAACACCCTTGGTGTGGAAAGAGCCCCCACAGATCATGACTTAATTAAGAATATTAGCTCAGAATTCATTCCCTTGCTAGCATTGTCCACAGTGAGATCAAAGAGCAGCTCTATCAATTTATTGCCCAGTTGGTCTTGAGAGTAGTGACATCATAGGATCCTGTATCATTGACCAGATTCCGTGGTCTTCAAAATATAAAAAGGAGCGAACAAATCCCCACCATACAGCAGTGCCTGTAACTGTCAACAGTGTTTTTCTGACCATCTAATTTTCTACAATCTTCATCTGCAGCACGAACACCCAGCCCCGAGGCTCTGAACCATCCTCCTGTCCAACAAACACTGATTGAGAGCCTACTATGTACCAAGGACTGCAGTAAAACACTTGCTCCTAGGCCATCTAGATGCCCCCACGTGATTCTTGGCAACATGTTTAAAATAGAAGAATCCCCAAAGGACACCCAGATATGGGGACAAGCTTGGCAAAGGAGGAAAAACCATGCCATATACACAGTTAAAGGCACTGATGAGTTCTTAGAAGTACAAGAGCACATTCTTCCAATTCCTAGAAGGTTTCTAAGCAGGAGAGGAAGTCCAGGATTAGACCAGACTGCCCAGACTCTAGAGAGAAAAACAAAAGAGGCAAGATTCCAGTTTTCTGCCTGCTGGTTCACAGGGAAAGAAGAGGAAGAGGAGGAGGAAGAGAGGAAAATGAAAAAGGAAACAGCACACTTTTCTAACCGGAGTTATCTAAAAGCGGAATAAAATAACTGGTCAAGAGTAAGCCAGCCGTCACTGGAAGGGTTTTATGTGGATTTATACAAGGGATAAGGGTAAAGCTGAAACTATAAAACATGAAAGATGAGTTAGTACAAGATGTATTAAAATACAAAGAAATAAGTACATCTCGTCATTGTGTGACCCTTTAAAACTAGTACGTTGGTTATATTGTTTGCAGAGAAGAACATGATGTTCACAAGTGAACACAAATTACACGTTTATCACGGCTATTACTGTAATGACCTTGGGAGTTGACTCATAGTCTTCCTCAACCTGATAAGCCTGCTGAATATAATCAATTAGGTTTGTAATTAACATTACAATTTATCTAACACATCCCCCACCCCACCTTACCCCTACCTCTCGCTAAGGCTCAGGAAACTGTTGGGTGATCAGTATGAGCCCTCTGCTGTAGCCATCTCTCCCTCCCTCCCTCCCTCTCTCTCTCAGCATTTCTATTATGGATAATTTATTAAACCTTAAATTTCTTTCCTATTTGTAAGTTTCAGCAAAATTTAGTCAGGTTTCAACACAGAGTGTCAAGGGATAATTAGGACAGTTAGCAGTAATTTATCATTTCTCAGCTGGATTTTCAAGCTTTTGCTGACTGCCTGTAGAAATCTGTTAGCCAGTTCTACCCCGATCACTATGAAATCTCCTTTATCTTTGTGCAAATTGCTTTTCTATTTTCCTGAGTGAGCTGAAAGATGAGCCCATCCATTCCTGAAAACCTAGCCACCGGTGTGCTTGTCATCAGAGCGGCTGAGGCCAGGGCTTCAGATGAATGACGATAATGGCTAATGGAGGAGATGATGCCCCAGGCAGCTGTGTCCCAACCTGCTATGGGTTAGAAATTTAAACCTGGCAGTCCGACTGCACGTTAGATCTTCAGAAAATATGCAAAGGCATCTATGAACATACCAATGTACATGTTACAGAGCAAATACCGCCTAGCAGTCCACCAGAGATGAAAAGCCTGGAGAAGCCAGGGACAACAGCTCTGCACTACTTCTGTGCAAGAGGAGGATGCTATTAAGCCTCAACTGGAAAAGGGAGGACCTCGTGTTCTTTAGAGAGCCTCATTTACTAGATGGTGAAAAATGAATGCTCTGGGTAATTTCATTCTGAATTGATTTATTTCTAAATGGGGGAAAATTGACACTTGGTGAAGAAAGTAAAAAGCACGTCTCTGGAAAGAGCCAGCTAGTCTCAGGTATAACCCAATTATTTGCACACAGGAAAGATGAACATAGGAGGCAGGGTAGAAGGTCACCCAGGAAAGTGATTCCTTGCAATGAACACTTTCCTTTCCCCCTCCTGACAGACTCTCAGAAAACTATAACCCGACCCATATTTCCGGTTTATTTCTGATTGCTAAACCTAATCAAAGTTCACTTTTTAGAAATCCAACAGTTATTCTCAATTAGATTGCACAGCAAATTAAATCATAAATTTCTCTATCCTCGCCTGGTTGTCACATTCCTAAAATACAACTTTTCTCCCTCTGGCATTCTATTTAAATCTCTGAGGCCAGGCTCCAAAGCAAGTTATAGATTTGATAATTTGCTAATGTGGCCACGGTAATTGTTTGAGACATATTTATGATTTTATTGGCTCTCACAACAAACAATAATAATCCATTGATGTCCCCGACTCTGGGGTTTTCTTACAGTTGACAAGTGGGGCAGTGGATTCATTTTTAATGTACTCAACTCCCTCCCTGAGAGAGTCTTGCATATATTAATAAAGGCCAAGAAATGAATGGCATTGGTGCGCATATCTTACCCTGAAGAATTAGCAGCAGGATAAGATTTAATGTTAAAAAGAAGGGGAAGAATTGACTAACAGGGCCCATTTTGTACAGCACGACCATCATTAAAGTTAATGGAATTACCTTGTGGTCATGCACCAAAGGGAGCCTATTGGAGTTAAGCTCTTCTAGGGCCATTGATTCTCCAACTTTCACTCAAAGATTCCCGTTGGTGTGTGATGAGTATTGCAGATACTTCAAGCAAACTGCCAGTTAAGCATATTAAGGAGTAACGATAACTGAATATTTTAGAGCAGATGATCAAGTTGAGGATGTTTTCCACTGGAAGTGGCAGGAAATGCAACTCTGTCAGCTTAAACAAGAGGAGGCTTGGATGGATCACCTAACCAGAAAGTCTAGAGGTGGTACAGGCTTCGGGACTGGTTAATTCAGCAACTCAATAATGTCACCAGGGGTCCAACTGCTCTCTCTGCCATTCCGGCCTCAGCATCTGCTTCGTTCTAAGGCAGGTTGCCCCAGGAATCATAAGGTAGCTGTCAGCAACTGTCAGGGTACTGCTTCCTTATTCATGTCCCTTCCCACAAACAGTGGATACAAATTCTCCATGATGCTGGGAACAACCATCCCCGAAGCGAACGGAATCCTACCTTCTAAGCAGCTTAGGTGAGAGTTAACTAAGGTCATAACTGTGGCAGAGAGAAATGGCTTAGGCCAGGGATGAGTAAACTACAGCCTGTGGGCCAAATCCAGCCCACAGCCTGGTTTATAAATAAAGTTTTATTGGAATACAGCCACATTTATTTGTGCAGATTCATTTACATGTTTTCTGTGGCTGTTTTCATGCTACAGAGGCAGGTGTAAAATTGTGACATCTGGCCCTGAAAGTCTAAAATGCTTAATATCTGGACATTTATGAAAAAGTGTGCCAATTCCTGAATTAGACCAAGCAGGGTTCACACCTAGAGTTAGAGATGGATTCAAACACGCCCTAACTTCTTGGTTGCTAAATAATGGAGGAATTTAGAAAGCATGCAAAAGAGACAACCACAATGCTCAAAATAGATTTGAGACAAAATTATTCAAGTTCTAGAAAAGTGGGCTTAGAAACTGAAAAACCAAATTAATTAAGGTGACCCATCACATCTGGCACAGGTGAAATACCCTCTGCCCTTGGAATAAAATGCAAACACCGCATACACTTAAAATGGAGTTAAAACTCCTTACCAGGGTGTACAAGGCCTGGTATGACTCTTGTTCACCTCTCTCTACCCCAAATTCCTGCTCCCAGGGCTATCAATCATCTCCTAGAACTTGCCAAGCTCATTGCTGCTGTCTCCTCTGCCCAGAATGCTCTTTCTTGCCCAGCTCTCCTCTGGGATGGATCCTTATCATTCCTCAAGTCTCAGTTTACCTCCCCAGCAGGCCTGGGCTGGCCACCCTATCTAGGGCAGTCACTCCACCATCTTTCCTTCCTCTGTGTTTTTCCTCTCACAGAACCTGTCACTGCCTTGTTAATACTGCTCAAAGCTCACAATTATTTTCTACGTCCCTTTGGGTGTAGAGGAAGACAGACAACACGTTGAAAGTTATTCCCTGGATGCTTGTTCTTCCACTGTACCCCAGTGCCTGGCAGTACCCGACACATAGTAGGTGCTCACCAAACACTTCTTGGGAGAGGAATTCAGAGGTACTACAGAACTTTTACAACCCCTCAGTCTGTCTTTGCGACAGCATTTATTTCAGACTGCCCTTAAAGACAGGGACCAGGTCTCACTCTTCTTGATCTAGCAGGGCCTGTGACAATACCTGGTACATAGTAGGCACTGGAAGAATAAATTAAAATAATAAAGACTGAGTGCTAGGTGATAAAACACGAGCAGACAGGATGCTCGTTCCCTGTGAGGTAGGGACAGGATACCTTTGATGGTGAGGAAATTCTCATCATCAACCACAGGTCAGAGCGGTTCAAAACCAGAAGAGGCTGCCTCACAGCACACTGGGTTTCCAGATAGAGAGGAAGACGACAGACCAATTTAAAGGCTACAGAGGGGGATCATCTGCACGACAGGTGATGACACCACGTGCCTTCCAAGGTCGTTTACCCTTCTGGGATTCTCCAAATTATCCCAGGCTCTGAGTTTCTTCCTTGAGAGTGACTCTCATCTCTGGTCATCTGATAGCAGAGCTGAGCTTGGAATCATATTTACTCCTTCCACGGCTGAACAATTTTGTCAAAATTATACTGCTAGAACCTGATTACATCTGGGAATTCATACCATTTACAACCGACGGATGAATTGAAACACAAATAAAAGGCCCAGCTGGGTTCTTTTTCAGGGCCCCAGCACACAAAGCATGATAAGAAAATATTTTTTCAGGAAATAAGTCCTGATACGTGGACCCTATGGTGGGATATTTGAATGTGAACATTAGGATAAACGGATTTCACCACGAAGTAAAAGAATATTTTGTGAGTTCGCTTTGTTCACTCAACGTTGTTTATTCTTCTAAACCACTGTAGGCAAGATCAACAACCTAAACAACTTCATGTTGATTTTTCATGTAACATCAGGAACAAGAAAAGCTTATTTAAGAGAATAAATGACCGGCGGGGAGGGGAACAAGAAAAGCTTATTTAAGAGAATAAACAACCGGGGGGGAGGGGAGGGGAGTTTTCATTACCACAACCCCAAAATATTATCTTTATGTCAAATGAGCCCAGAAGGATTTCAAACCATCCGTTTTGTACTCTCCCCCTGAGGTTTGGGATTCATCTGACTCAGGAGGCTTCCAGAGATGTCCACCTCCATTTCCCTAATCTTGGCAGATGAATGGCTTCTCCACGGAGGGAATCTGCTATGAGACCGCAGGTGCGGTATCAATGCTCGTGACACGCGAGGTTAAAATTTCAACATTATCCTTTCCTAGCACTAACATGATTCACACTGAGGGAGGGAGCAGAATTTCTCACTGTGTTTGGCCCAAGGGCCATGACGGATCCTCCACCAGCCCTGTATTTTTCACTTAAATGTCATTAGGAAGGTCATTATTCTAATTTCTCCATGTCTGTAGCTCTGCAGGTTGCCATGTCTATTATTCATTAAGCTGGTTTCCATCTGACCCAGGCTCAGTCATCAGATCCTTATGATTCCAGTTGCTTTTGGATCTTAAGAATTATTTTACCAATGGCTTTAGCGTCCCTGAAAGGGACTGAGTAACTTAGGGTGGATATGGCAGCAAGAATCTTGCCTAGGTCACTGACCCAGAATCAAAATGTATTTATAGAAATACATAACACAGCAGTTCCTAAATCTGGGCAACAATAGAATCAACTGTGAGCTTTTCAAAAATCTATTTTATGGGCCCCATTATCAGACATCTGAACATAGGAAGTATGAGAACCAGTTATAGCTAAGGATAATAAAGGAAAAAGAATGAATTATACTAGTCATTTCTTGATGGAACACCTTCCAGTGGGACCTCTGTGGAAAAAAAAAATTATAGAGAAAGCTGTATATTGTTTTTCAAAATACATTTAAAATATCAATGATATTACAAAATATAAATAATGTAATTAACAAAGGGGTACACATTACTCAACTTAAAAATAAAATATATCTATGGAGTTGAAGGTCCCTGGGTGCCCCTGACATCCTACAGTGTGCTCCTTCTTCTTACTGTCTCCACATGGGGGGATCCCAACCCTATTTGTGTCCAAATCTTGAAGCAATATACAGATCTGCATTTTTACACTTAATATAGACAGCCTATAAGGAATCTGCTTTTATATTTTATTTCTGCTGTTAATAACTCCTGAAACAGAAGTTTATATTATTATCTGTATCTGTTTCAGCTGTGGTGTCCAATTTCAACCAAATCACACATTATTTAATGGATGTTCCCTCCCCATTTGCTATGTAAGGTATGTGATGTGGTTTATAACAAATAGTTCATCTACTGAGACTGCCATGACCACATCCCTTCAAAACTGAATCCTTGTCACATGATTAATTGGGCTGAGTTAACTTTACCTTTTCTTTCATGTTTCTTTTTTTTTTCCTCTTGTTTGTTTGTTTGTTTACATAGCATTGACATTTTGGCTAAGCCCATTATTTAGATGCCACAGGTTCAAAACTTTAAACCTACCATGAGCTGGTTATACAGAATTGGAGAATTTTACAATTTCCCAGGCCTGAAACTTACAGAGCAAAAGAGTGAGAAAGAAATTCCTTCTGTGATGACTTACTGAGCACTTAGTATTCCACAGCAAAATGGTAAGAGTGAGTGACTACCCCTGACTGCAGCAACAGAGGTAAGAAGGTGACTGAATAATTGCATGTCACGTTGATACAGCATTTTGGGGTCTACAGAGCACTTTGCTTTTCATAGGATATTTGACTTGACAGTGATTAAATAAAACCCCCCAACTGAACATCAGGTGTAAAAGACACCCTACTGAAATCTATAAAACATTGGCATTGAGAATCTATCTTCAACATTTGCCGTATTTCTGTGTTACGCATCTCAAAATAAATTTAACAGACAAATGCTCACTTTGCTTATGTCAGGTCGTCCAATTACACTAAAGAAATTTGTTTGGAAGCACTAATGAAAAATTAAACATCTAAAACGTATCATTCTGCTACAAACGGACATACAGCAATAAAGCAGCATTTAGTTTAGTTAACCTTCACCTGTATAACAAAGTTAAACAGAGAGAACCCTCTGGGTATTTTTAGGGAGAAGCCAGTATTATCCTAAGCAAAGCGAAATAATACAAATTAATCTGTGTTGAGGGTGACAAAATATTTACAAAATCTCTCCTTGTGCACCTTCCCCTGTGCTTACTGGAGGCAAGGTGTTTTTTAGGAATAGCTGGCCACATGATATAATGGAGACTGCTCTCAGACAGGCCTAGGTTTGAATCTCTGTCTACTATTAGTCAGGCGGTGCGGTTTGATACGTTACTCTACCTCCATAAACCATGGTTTCCTCAAGTGTAAAATACCAATGTCCACTATTAAGGGTTATGAGGATTAAGTGAAAATTATAAAACTAAAGCAAACACTTATTCAGATGTACTGGACATCAAGTGCTGTTTTAAAGGCACTTGGTCTTCACAGCACCCCTAGGAGGTAGGGGATCACTGAGGCCCTCATTATAACAATCTATAAATGAATGGTGGGGCTAGGAAAGGTTGACTTTTGCTGGGTCATATGACTGGTAGGTGACAGCTCTGGTATTGAAACCAGGCCATCTGGCTCCAGAGCCCTCCCTCTCTGTCAGTATGCTGGAATCCTGATGACATTTCCCCTCCATCCTCACTCCATTTCCAGCATCCCCCATCCCATCTACTGAAGCTGCCTGTGACATTGAAAGAACAGAGAAAAAAAAAAAATAGTAACCAGAAAACACCAGGGGCTTGGGTAATTTTTCTTTCAGGGCTTTGCATGACATCATGCAAATCAAAATTAACGATTTAGAAATGGAAAAACACAATGATTTGATACCTACTTAGAAGAAGACTGGAGGTCTAATAGGAGAGAGAAAGTTTCCCACAGGAGACAGGCAGGCTCATGGTTCCTTTCTCCCGCCTGGGGAGCCAGGCTCCAGAGGTTTGGCCCCCAGATCACCAGAAGCAGGGGCAGTCAGCACACATACGTGCCAGGAGGGAGGGGCAGGTTTGGAGGTGTCCACTCCCACATGTATGCCCAAACCCATCCCCTGAGCACCAAAATTGGTTTTGGGTTACCAAATTCAGGCAAAACTGGATTCATTGTGAGAGAAGAGATGTAAATTCTCAGGCAATTCCACAAGATAAAAGCTACTGTGTCCTTAAAATACGAATTCTTCCTGCAGTAGGTGCAGGCATGAGATATAAATAGGCAATGCACTTTTCGTCATGGCTTTAATCAAGGATAAAACTTCTTTGGCAAATTACAGCTCTCGTGAAATTTCTTTACAGATGAAAATAATAAATAACAGTTGAGTAAAATCATTTTCATTCTCAGGATGTCAATTTCTCCATTCCGTGCACACCAAATTTTAGGAATTCATTTGGGTTGAAAGCAAGGAGTTATGTGGAGATTCCTCTGTATCTTCTCATCGGTTTGATGCTATGCACTGGACTAAGGTGTGCATGGGAATCACTTACAGTGTCTGTTAAAATGCAGAGTCCTGGGTCCCACACCAGACCTACTGAATCAGCATAAGGGGGCGGGCAGGTTTCTGCTTTGTGAAAACCTACTTCAAGTAACTGAAGTATATGTTTGGCTTGGAACCATGAGTGACCTATTACTGTAGGGGTACAGCAGAGGCTAAAAATATATCAGGGTAGAGATTCCCCCCCCCCAACTAATAAGGTAGGTTTCTGAATGTTCAACTGGTCACTTTTATAATAAATTCAAAGTCGATATTCAAAGCACAAGTCATATGATCAGAAGAAAGTTTTCTCAAGAATTTAAGCAAAATGGCAAAAGTTAACAGTGACAGAATTCAGTGTGTTATTGTGAACTCATCAGGGCCACAAACAATCTCAATGCCAAGTACATTCTCCTTAAGTCCAGTCTTTGCCTATTTTCCAGATGAGAAAACTGAGGGTAAGGTTAATATTAAGAGACATGCACAAGGTCCCAGGGACAGTATGTGGTGGGCTGGGCTATTTATTCATGTTGGTTTCTCCTCGCCATCACTCAGTACAATAGGCAGGATTCCCTCCATTTGAAAAATGAAGGCACAGATGTTCAGAGAGGTTAAGAGTCCTGCCCAAAGTCCACAGTAAAATAGTAGAGCTAATATTCCTATGGAACCTCTGACTGACACCAAAGTGTATTAACTACTGGACTTCACGAAGAGCTAAAATGTCCTCTATGTTCATGAATTGAAAAGATTACCAAATCTCCACTAGTAAATCTGCTCTAGGACCATAGAGACCCCTCAGTAAATGGAATAGTTGCTTTTGTTTTGGTTTTAATATTTATTTTTTGTTTTTTATAATTTTTTAAAGATTTTATTTATTTATTTGACAGAGAGAGAGAGAGCACAAGCAGGGGGAGCAGCAGAGGGAAAGGGAGAAACAGGCTCCCCGAGGCAGGGCTCGATCCCAGGACCCTGGGAACAGGACCTGAGCTGAAGGCAGATGCTTAACTGACTAAGCTACCCAGGTACCCCTGGTTTTAATTTTTAAATCACACTTTTTAAAAGAATTCCTTTTCTTGTTTTTCCTAAGCAATCTGAAAAGTAACTGCTAATATATCAATAGTAACGAAGACACTTACTTCCCACTGCCTTAATATTAGAAAATTAAATATCTAAGTAGGGGATTCAAGTCCACAAACACAGAAAAGGGTAAGCAAGCATATTCTATAAATAGTTCTTATGAGATTCTAGATTACCTGCCTGCCATAAATTTCTCTCTTTAATATACCTAAAACACCCTCCCACCCAAAGATGCACATAGTAATTATTCTAAAAGATATCTCACATTAAACTTACTAAGGAGAATCCCTTTTAAAGGGTGGAAGAGCGCCTTTAATGATTTGGCTAGTTCAAATCACATTTTGGAATATTATATGGGAACCTGATTAGTGGAAATTCTGGTCTTTGTCAGTGATGCCTGAAATACAGGGGATTCTTGAGAGAAATCCCAAGAAACCCACATCCCAACTACACACTGACATGCAAGTACCTATCATCGGCTGCTTCATGTTAACTCAAGTTAGAAACTGATGAGCAGAGGTTTGCTCTATCAAAGTCCCGTTATCTTCCCCATACTAACCAAAAGGGCCATAGTAGACAATGACAAAAAGCAGGTGCTCAAAAGCTAGCATTTTTGAGGAGCTAAGGAAATATAGGTACAGAAACAAAAACAGTTACACAAACAAATAAAAAAACAGTAAAGAATGCCTTGAAAGAAATCAAATAAGACAACGGGATAGGGAGTAAAGGCTTTGGCCGAGCCACTTCAGATGGGGGATGGGAGTCAGAAAAGGCTAATAAAACAGCGACATATGGCTGTACGTGTATATACAGTGATATGCAGATGTATATTGTGATACATGCCTAAAACCAGAAAAAAAAAAAAAGATTGTTTTTCAAGCCTGCAGGATGTCCAAATTGTTGCAATGATCACCGTGTAGAGAGCAGGGCTTTATTACTTTTGAATTCAAAAGGAGACTGAATAATGAACTGAAAAATAAGAACCCATTTCCCTTTCATGCTACAAATTACTTACTAAGTACATGAGGCCACCCTTGTTCTTTGCCAAACAGCATCGAAAGCCCCTGAAACAAACAAACAGAAAACCCTAAAGGGGCACCACGTTCGAGAGTCTCACACAGGAATACACCTTCACTCACAATAACAACAGTGGCTTCAGGGGAAGAGATCATTACTGGGCTTACTGTTCTTACCACCCGGTATGAGACATAAATGGTTCCAAAGCCAGGCATCAAACAGAATACCAAGAGTCAGACAGAGAGGCAGAGATGAAGCTCACGGTCACTGTGCGCTCCATGGCAAGCTGTCAAATGCTACCCTGAAGGGGGCAAGTCAGTGAATTTCAGAATATGAAGTGCTCCGTCTTGAACTGCAGGATTCAGAACCAGACAACCGAATACTGAAGGTGCTGCTCGGCTCCCTGAGGATGGGGGGGGGCTGGCTCCTGGAAGGCTGGCTTCCACGCGTCAGGGGGGTGCGGCCCTCACCAGCTACTATTTTATCACCATAAAATAACGAGGGTGATCAACAGCCAGGCTCTGAACAGATTCATGGTGTGCTGGTTCACGATGAAGACTCCCAAGCCCCAAACACTTAAATACCTAAGTAGGGTATTCAAGATTTAGAATGAGAACTGAGAGTGTCAACTTTTTTTTTTTTTTAACTAACACCAAAATTAATGTTTGTGCAGGTAATACAAGGAATGCACTTGGAAAAACATAGATTAGACAATTTCACATACGTGGACTTGGTCTAAAAGGACAGTTTCCTAAACTTTGTCATACACCAGTTGAGGTTTTCATCTGCACATGTGTGGTTGTTTTCTTTTTACCACTTTATATTCCACAAAGGATGTAAGAGGCCCCCCTCATGCATATTGGGATAATTCTGTGATTGGGCTGGAAACAGGTAAGAGATGTCCAAAGCAATACAATCTACTGATTCAAAAATACAGAATTATTAAAAAAAATTAACTTATGTTAAATAACAACGGTGATGAGGATAATAATCACGTTCAACACTTCGTGTATGAGTCCTATAGGCCAAGGATTACTCCACTGAAGCTAACAAAACCATTAACTTTTTTGGCTAGATAACTGGGACACCAAAAAGGTAGTCACAATTAGAATCAGAGAGTCTACAGCCTTGTGGCCCAGCCCTGCTAGACTTGGTGTTCGTTGGATTTTTTTTTTTTTAACTGTGTTTTATTACTCTCTTTAACTGAGATAGAATTCAAATATAAAATCATCCACGTTAAAATGTATGATTCAGTAGGTTTTAGAATACTCATAATATTGCAAGAACATCACCACTAATTCCACAACATTTTCATCAACTTAAAAAGAAACCCTGACCCCTGAGCTGTCACTCCCCATGCCCTCCTTCCGCCAGTCCCTGGCAACCATGCATCGACTTTTTGTCTCTATTCAGTGCCTGCTTATATACCCCCTTCAGAATTCCAAGATGAAATTTTGAGATATTACATATATATTCATATACATTTAATGATATGTTTAATATGTACATCTTATCAACCTGTGCATTCCACTTGATAGGGTTTGTGCATTCTCCCATGTTATTAGCTATGCATCTACAGCTGTACTTGCAACAGCTGAAGGAATTCGGTCAGATAGTGCACACAGCATCTAACTAAATCTGGTGTTGTTGGAATTTACATTTGCATACTGAGTTGTTGTTTTTTTTTTTAAGATTTTATTTATTTTTGAGAGAGAAAGAGAGAGAGCATGAGTAGCAGGAAAGGAGAGAGAGAAGCAAGCTCCTCCCTGAGCAGGGAGCCCGATGTAGGACTCCATCCCAGGACCCTGGGATCATGACCTGAGCTGAAGGCAGATGCTTAACTGACTGAGGCCTGCATACTGAGTTTTTTAAAAAACTAGCAACGAGACTTAAACATTGTGTTTTGTATTTCAAGAAATGATTTGAAAAAGAAGCTATTCATATTATACTCTTTTTTTTTTTTAATATTTTATTTATTTATTTGAGAGAGAGAGCACATGAGAGGGGGGAGGGTCAGAGGGAGAAGCAGGCTCCCTGCTGAGCAGGGAGCCTGATGCGGGACTCGATCCAGGGACTCCAGGATCATGACCTGAGCCGAAGGCAGTCGCTTAATCAACTGAGCCACCCAGGCGCCCCATATTATACTCTTTTTAGTGGCTGCATGTTTAGAAGCCTGGCATGGGGGTGGACAGTGGGGTGGAGGGAAGCTGTGAGTCCCCTCTGTCCCTATGACATCATATGTCTGGAGCAATCAGGAGGCTAGCTCTTTTTTATCATAAAGAACTTGATGGCAGTCCCTATAGGACATTTGTTCCTCACAAGTACTTCCCAGAGATTCTATTAAAAGTCCCACGGAAACTCTGTTAAACGTTAAAGCCATATGCAAACTAATATCAAAAAAGGACTATGTTTTTTGGGGGCACTATTTGGAACCAAGCATTACCTTAGCCGCTCACAGTCAGTCTTGAAGCCGTAAAACCTTATTTTGCAAAGTATCACACATTAGCACCCTGGTTTGACTTCCTTCTGATTTCTAGCACTGAAAAAAAAAAAATAGCCTTTTCTATGATTTAGGTATAGGACCTAACTGCAGAGGAATTTGCATTTGTATGAAGGGGGCTGAAATCCACCTTCAGAATCAGCCAGGATTTTATTTTATTTATTTATTTTTAAAGATTTTATTTATTTATTTGAGAGTGAGAATGAGAGAGCATGAGAGGGAGAGGGTCAGAGGGAGAAGCAGACTCCCCTCTGAGCAGGGAGCCCGATGCGGGACTCGATCCCGGGACTCCAGGATCATGACCTGAGCCGAAGGCAGTCGCTCAACCAACTGAGCCACCCAGGCGCCCCCAGGATTTTATTCTTTTATTTTATTTTACTAGGGAAGCAGAGAGTATGCTAACAAATCCTCCTTTCCTCTTTTAGCACACTTAAAAACCCATCTTTGAGCTCCACTGACTCCATTAGGTTAGAACTTTGGTATGAAGTACAAAGGGAGGAAAAGTATAGGTATGTGGGTGGAGAGAGAGAGGAGAGAGAGAAGCAGAGCATGCGGTGAAGGGAGAACTGTGGGCAAGCACGTGGGCAAGCACCTCATGTAGCCCGGTGCTCAAGAATGATGCAGCAGAAAGAGGGTGTGTGAGGAACACGGACACCCCAGCTTCACATGGGACCTGCCAATCCACACAGGGCTCACATGCTGTTCCCTAGATGAGACCTCACCCAGAACTCCTTTGACTTCAGTCTCTGTCTTTGGACTTTTTGATTTAGCTTCTGTTTTAGCATTTACACAATAATAACTTTACTACAAAAGGTAAATGTCTTGTAAACTAATGGGAAGCATATTGCTTGGCATAGTTTATAATGCCAGGATTTATGGCTCTAACACTGAGGGTCTCTCTGACCTCGAAGATAACATAATGAACCAGCAATGTGCTGCAAATGGCTCAGTGTGATTTTTATTAGTTCTCATAACTGCCCCTTATTAATTTGTATGCACATAATAAGCACTCACCTTCACAGTCTGTCCAGCTTCAGGGCCATCCTGGAAGGAGGGGGAAAAAAATAGATAAATAACAGAGGTGATACCAGATAGATGATATCTCCTACTTATTCAGAAATATCTCCCGTTAATAATTTAGATCCAATTTCATTGTGTGTTAATTTATAGTATTCTCATGGGGACCATTCACTTCAAATGTGTGGGACCAGACAGTTCTCCATTTCTGCGTGAGAGTAAGTGAAAAGTTATGTATAAAAATGATATAAATTATCCAGTGAACCAACCCTCTTGCTACTTTCCATGCTCTTTGCTCTTGGCTATGGTTTTAATTGCATTAAAGGAAGGTTGGAAATGTTTGAGGAGATAAATTATCACACCTTTTGGTTATCTTTAAATCAGATGTAGTTTAATTAATGTCTGATTACTACAAGTCTCTACTCAAAAAAAAAAAAAAAAAAAAAAAAAAACCCAAACACCTACTGTAAACATAATCCATTAAGCAAGAATATGGGCTGTCTTATATAGGAAGATCACCCAAGAGTGGGCCCTCTCTGGCTGTCCTGACCTTGGTGGGGGTTGGGGAGCATGGAAGTAGGAGCATTCATTTTTGCTGGGCCTTTTTCAGCTTTTTAAAACCCAACAATACTATTGGTTTAGTTGAAAATGGGCCAACTTGCCCAGTCATCAGTCACAATACAAAGCAAAAACAAGTGTTTAGCTGGTTTGAGATACCAGAACAAGCAATGTCTACAATCAAAAATTGTAAAACTGAATCAAACCTTGCAACTTTTAGCAAGCCTTTCTACCTCTGTGACCCAGACTAATGGGTAAGAAGGTTTGGCCTGCTGTGGCCAAGATTAAGTAGAATTGTGTATCAGTGGTTTTCAAACTTGAAGTCACAGCCCATTAGTGGGTCATGAAGTCAGCTTAATGGGTTGTGATCAGCATTAAAAACAAACCAGATAATACAACAAAAACGATTAGAGTGCACTGAAAGGGTAAATGCTGTTTTGTAAAACTCTGGTTTCCTTTATCTACATATGTATCCATGGGGAGGGAGGGTCACAATGATTGTGGAATAAATATCCTAGTATGGCTTAAAGCTTTAAAGGGTTTGAAAACACGGCATTTATGAAAGTACTCCAAGTGCTACGCACAAGTCAGTTCCTTTGTTTATGGGATTCACTTTCTAGTAAATCGTGTTAGATAACTAGCCCTGGCTATTTCCAGGGAATGTGAATTTTCTTCTAGCATTTCATTTAACACTGACAGATGTCTTCAGCCACTTGCCTTCATCTGGTCTCTCCGGAAACATGATTTATAGCATAAGCTTGATAAACCCACCCTGAGATTAATTACCTGCATGAAGGTGACTCAAATGGTTTGACATGACACACACACACACACACACAGTATTTTAAAGGGAAGTTTACTCTCAACACAGACATGGCAGCAAAAAAATTTTTATGAAGCATTTAAGAGCAGTTTTAGTCTGAGCCTTCCATAACCTAAAAATAGTGGCCTTCTTTACCTGTTCTCTTCGAAGGTCTATGGTGGGGACATGAGGAGGGTAGAAGGAGGATGGTAAATATTCTGCACAACTAAAGCACTGAGGGCAAGATATCACATGATGGAAGAAGTCAATTCTTTCCAAAGGGTCCCTGCAGAGTCATGTGATTTCGAGGCCACTAAGGACTTTAATTAGGTATTGATACTCCCCAACTCTTCCCAAGGGGGATCTGAAGGGGCACAGGATATGTTATATTGATTTACTCAATTCCCACAGCTGATGACTCACCACAGACCTCCTCCTCCTACACTTGGCTCTACCTCTGCCTAAAGATCTCCAGTGATCGGGGCGGGGGCGAGGGTGGAGGGGCTGGTGTCTCATTTTCTTCCTGGGAAGCAGGCCACACAGAATATTCCATTAATCCAGCTTCATACCAATCCACAATCAATCACTGGTGCTTGAATTAAAGAGAAAAGGAACCCTCTGAGGGCAAGGCCCCATGTAACTTGCATGTCTCTACTATCCTGAGGTAGAGCAAGGCTAGGCCCATGCAGAGCTCAAGACATATTTACCATGCAATAAAAATGACTTGTCCAGCCCGAGTCCCAGGAAAAGATCTGGAATGTCTTAATGCCCATGAAATCACGTGTCTATTTTTCCCACCTACTTTGTAAACAACGCTGCAGACAGTGTCTCAGCTGACATTCCACAGTCCACCTTGGGGCCAAGGATAGATAGTAGGGCAGTCCTGGATTAGTAACACCTTTTTCTGCTACTGTGAAAGACATGAACAACCACAGCTGCCTTACCAGTGAGATGGCAGCTTAAAAGAGAGAGAGAGCCTAACGCTAGCGTGTGAAAAGGAAGAAAAATAACTTCTGAGCTATCTGTACACTCACCTGCATGGAAAATGTGAGAGAAGTTCCTTGGAAATGCTTCTCCACCACCAGCCCAACTCTCTGGGTCGCCTGAAACAAATCCGCCACTTCATCGGGACGCAGGTCTCGGAAGCGCTCCACTGGCCGAAGGGGACACACGAGGACATCTGTGGTGAGTTCTGTTAAGGCACACTTTTGCTTCTTTGGGAAGTATTTTTACCAAGAAGTTTATACCCACAGTACTGAATCCCCTTGGCCCAAGGCCTGAACTCTCAAAGACTAAGGAATAAAAGAACAAATATTTACCAACCACCAAACTCCAGGAAGTTCAAAAAGAGCTTATAAACATGGTTAATTATACTTTGAAGGGAAAGGGATGGCACACTGAAGAAATTCTTTTAAGGGAAAGGGGCATTAATGTTCAGAGAGACTCAAGTGCTGGCTGAAATAATTATGCCAAGAGGCAAAATCTATTCTGGACCATTATCTCCTGACCCCAATTCGAAAGCTCTGTCTTCTCAAGCAGCTAAAGGCACTGGGTTGGAAAAGCAAGCAGAATACCCATGATTAAAATTTTAATTTCAGTATCTCTTTACAGAAAAATGTAATGAAAATACTATAGGAGTTATTTTATTTATGTTTAAAAGGAGTGTCGTCATTCTGAAAATATACAGTGTCCTTTATTTCTGATAAGAGATGTACCATGGGGTTAAGCAATTTATGACAAGTGTTCTTCAAATTGATTATTAAGAATTCAGGAAGCCAGCTGAAGGTAAATCATTAACTTAAGAAAAAAGGGTTTTTTTGGTTTTTTTACTTAGGCAAACAAAACCGTCTTAAGGCAAGTCAACATATTTATGATATTGGCCCGAACAAACAAAATTTAGAGGAAAAAAAAGTAAGTTTGATCACATGTTGGTGGCAAATTAATATTCAATGTTACACCATCAATAACATTTCAGTTGTCTGTGTATTTGAACTCCTCATATACGTGTGGCTACATGCATACAATCGGGCAAATATGCATATATATGTATAGTATACACGCACACACAGATAGATATATTATTTTTTGTTTAGATTTCAGGTACCAGCAGGAGAAAAAAAAGTGCTCTAATGTTCTTTTCTGTTTCCTTCCTTTTTCCCGTTTCTTGTTGTTTTATAAGATCATGCTTTGCCTAAAGCTAAGGAGCTAAGAGGCATAATAAAACCCCAATTCTATGATTGCTAGTCTCACCAGAATATCAAGCACTGTAGACCATCATACTGGTAGGACGCAGAGCCCAAAGGGAAATGCACTGAGCTCAGCTGGGCGGGCCTGATTTCCATAAGAGAAGAAGGAGGGGGGAGAAAGGAAAAACTGATTAATTTTGCTCATAATCAGGAAATTCATGTCAACAGTAAACTAGGAAAAGGAGCATTTGTTTAATCTGAGTTCATTTTTCAAGAGGGGAGAAGGGAAGCCTTCACCCACAGGGCATCAGATACTTAAAAAGATAATTATCCTTCTTTGGCAGGGCTGCTTTATTATCATGGGTCAATGAACCATTTAGAAATGAAGAATTTCCTTTCATTTCCTTTTAGCAGATTGCCAGCTTCCACTCCCTCTGAGTTGCCTCTTCTTTGTTAAAAGAGACCTTTTCCCATCATCCTCCTCCCAGCACCTCCTTCTCCTTCCTCCTCCCTCCACCCTCCCTTAGACCCTGACTTCACCAAACCACAGCAAGATGACAACTTTGCAAGCTTCCAGCAATACCCATTAATTGTCATGATGAGCTATGTCTAAGCACAGCGACCAGGTGGGGAAGGAAGGACATTTTATTTAAACAACGGCTTACTGTCAAAATTGTTAGAACAAATCTGAAATTCTTTGTTTCTGATAACTTTAGTAATATCAGTGACATCTGAAACTTTTTTTTTTTGTCCCAATGCCATAAAAAATATTTTATTATCTGTTCATTCTCCTTGCCTGATGCTAAGAATTGACTTGACCCAATGTTTAAGGAATCAAAACATTTATGGAAGTGAATCAAAATGGCTGAATCTGTCAGCTATTTCATCCTGTGTACACTGAACCACAGGGTCATATATCACATACATTTATTATTAATTGAACGTTAATAATACTAATAACAACATGTCACAAAACAGTTGGACAGGCTAAACACATTCTCATTTTAGGTGAATATTTTTCACCTGCCCATTTAGGCCACGTTGCCCCAACATGTATATTTCCTGAAATCTAACCCTTTATTAAGAAAACATCTTATCTGCCTGCAACAAACAATGTTTCCATGTGAATGATAAGATGAAATAGGGTTAACTTTTAAAGGTGCTTACTTGGGCAGGTGTTCATGTAGGTAATCATTGTCTTTGTTCTGTTGGGACCCAACGGATGGACAAACAGGCATCTTGACCTGGCAGTGGACACACAGGTAGGCTTCACAGGACTCCATAGTGAGGTAGATGGGTCTGGATTTACACAGGGTGGGGCTCTGGAGCTCCTGGCTACTGTGTGAGTCATCGACCTGACCAACAGCCGACTCACTAGTCTCCCCAGGCCATTCTAGGTACAAAATGGCATCAGGAAGTCAGGACCAACCACCATCCCTCACTCAGTTCCTCTGAAACCAGAGCAGAAAAGAGCCTATGTCCTAAGCCCAACACAGGCTATGTCCCCACTGCTGCCTACCTACTTCCTGAAGCTCCTCTTCCCCCCACCTCTCCGCTATGCACTATACATCTGCCACATTTGCCTTCCTTCTGTTCGTCTAACACATTAAACTCCTTCCCAGACGGGGGGGGGGGGGGGGGGCTTTGTCCCAGCTGTTTGTTCTGCCTACAATTCAATTCCCCATAATCTTCGCATGGCTGCTTCTTTCTTATCATTCCAATTCTAATTCCAATGCTACTCTCTCCAAGGAGCATTCTAGGACCACCAGTTTAAATTGCTACCCAGTTAGTCTCTCTTCTATCACTTGACTTCCATCCTGCCAGAGGCCCTGCCACCACCTGGCAGTTTTCTGGGTTGGCTACTACTTACCTGAATGAGAACATCAGCTCCACGAGAGTGAAGACTGGTTCACCCCTGCCCAGAACACCAGACTTAATAAGCACTGCCGCAATGAGCGAATACATTATGAACCAGACCTTCTTGCCAGCTATCTCTGAGTACTAAGACCCTGACAAAATGGAGACAACATCCATTTATTTTCAGCCATCTACACAAGATTGGGAGGGTCTGAAAGATTTTTTTTTAATTCCAAGAGATCTCTTCCTGATATTTAGCATAATCAGAACCAATGTTGGATGTGAGCTGGAAAAACGTAAACTTGTTCTAACGCAAATTAATTTTCATATGAGCACAAAGGAAACATAATGATGAGGGTAAAATCCTTGTGAAAAACCCCTTTTATGTAATTATAAAAAAAACTACAGAAAGAAGTATCTAGATTATTCAGAGTCTCAGATAAACTATACGTATAAAAACGCTGCTTTATACTTTGACTAGGAATTATAATTCATTTGTTCACTCAGTGAACAGTGAGCACCAGGTAAGTGTGGATGCTGTGCCAGGCTCTGGAAATAGCAAAGGAGAACAGGAAGTTGCTCCTGTTCTTCCAGTCCAGGAGACGGGCACCAAAGTAAGTGACTGCAGTACTCTGGGAGGTACAGAGGGAGGATTAGAGGATACAGAGGCAGAGGGAAGGACCCAATGCAGCCAAACCTGGGACACCTTAGTAAGGCAAGGGCTCCAGGGCAACTACAGGTGACCTCGAGTTTGATCGAGTACCCCATGGCTCCCGAAATATAAGCAGGTTCACAAAGGATTTAATGCAGGTCAGCAAACATTTTCTGCAACAGGCCAGATGGTCAAATTCAAAGTTTGGTGGGCTGTATGGCTAAGCAGCTATAGACAAGACAAACAATAGTAGGCGTGGCTATATTCCAGTAAACCTTTATTTACATAAAGAAGGGGCAAGCCAGATTTGGCCATGGACCTAATAATGTCAATGGTTGGTTTAGAGGAATCACATTAGTAAGAAGTAACTAAAGGAAGTTAGAACTATTTGGGGGTTCCATTCTTTTCCTGAGTTGAGGACCACACTGTTATTTAAATAGCATATTGGACAAACATCATTATGGTATCTTAAAAATTGTCACTTTCTATGGAAAACACCTGAGCATGACAGAGAAATTTCATGAACTTGTGTAGCACTTTTGATGCTTTTAAAGACTAATCACAGTCAGAAAATGTGTTACGGTGATAATACCACATAGATAAATCATGAGTGTTCCTCCCAATCCAACTAAAGGAGTTTCTGCCATCTTTAATTGTAAGAACAAAGCATATGATCTACAAACACATGAGAGCACCAGAACAGTATGTTATTCACAAATCCAACTGAAAATAAAAGTGTTTTCTCAACATAAGTACATAAGCCTTGGAAGAAAACACCATATTGCTTAAAGATGGTGGGTATCATGTGCTACCTGATTCTCATAGACAACTCAGGGAAAGCAAATTAATTTTGAAGAATAGCAGACAGCTCTTGTAATTCTACTGCAACTGTTTATATGTCAGTAGTTTTAAGGTAATGTCACAGATGCAGCATAATTTAATTTAGAGATTCTTAGGCATTGTTAATGGGCAAATCCCACATTATACATCAGCTGCTACAACACACTTTCTTTTGAGTCCTCTTTGCTTGGGATTAATACCCCTGAAGAGACTTTTTAGCCAACATGCATGATAACCCTCAAAGAAGTTAATCTACATAATTGAGTTTAATCTATATTTATCCAGGACTCATCATGGGTGAGAACCTGTGAAAGAGAGTATCATATGGGATCTGGTCTCTCTCTCTAATCTAGAGAAGTCCATTTAGTAGTAACATTTAAAAAAAAAAAAAAAAAGAAGAGAAGGGAATAGTTACAGTTTAGTTCCTGTGGTCCACAAAGAGACTCCTCATAGAGGAGGAAAATCAAAGAATACTTCCTAGTGCAGATGAGATTTCAAGTGAATTTTACAAATGGGGAAGTAATTCAACCAGTGGGTCAGCTGACAACCCACTCGTCCATCCATCCCACCACTAGAGCCTCCTCTCAATCCAGGGCTTGCGCTAGCATTTAGGGCGCCAAGATGAATCCAGCAGAGTAACTGACCTTGAAGGGCTCAACTCTGATGTCCCAAACTGTCATGCAGTATAAACAGATCATCACAACACAGATGAAGACTATTGATAGAAATCAGTACAGAATGTTGTGGGAGCACAGAGGAGGCAGAATCTAACTCTGCCTAGGGGTGTGAGATAAACTTTTCAGTATGGTCTTGCATTTCAATTTTCTAAAATCAGAAACTATTTTTCCAAATTTGGACCAAGATCTGTCCTTGAAAATGGCCTAGCAACTTATGGTTAGCTTTCAAGAAAGTTTTCAGACATTCCTTCTTTGGCCATAATCAGTTTCATTTACATATGTACTCTCATTTACTTAATCTTTCAAACAAACCCATAAAGTACTATTATAATTCCTATTTTGCAGATGAGGAAATTATAGCTTATAGAAAATGAGAAACTTGTGCAAGACAGCACACTCAACATGAGACTAAAACTAGAATTCTACCCAAGCCTGTGTGATTCCAAGATCCACACCACAATGCTGTGATTTTGCACTTTTTGTACGATTATGATTCAGTCTCTGCCTACCCTCTTATTAAAAGTGTGCCCTGAATTCCCAGTCTGTGGTGGAAGAGAGCCATGGGTTTTATGAAACACAAAGATATTGTACAAAACTGCTAAAGGCTGAGAGACACCTAGCCTTGAATGAAGAAAGCAGTGGAAACACACAACCCCATCATGGGAGGAAGCCTCAGTGCTGGGCAAGAGAAGTAGTAAGTATGTCCTCATCCTAACGAGAACTGTGAGTAAGGACATCAAGAATAAGAGAACCTCCTTGCACCAAGAGGTTCAGCAGGAGGAAGTATGGAGGGATGTGGAGCCTGCATTTTGGCCCTTTTCCCTCCCTCCCTTTCTCCCTCTCCTTTTCCCTCCGTCCTGTCCTTCCTTCCTTCATTCATTCATTTTAACTGAAGTACAGTTGATGCATATCACATCAGTTTCAGGTGTACGACATAGTGATTCCCCAAGTTTATAGTAACGATACGTTCACCACAAATATAGCTACTACCTAGTCCTTTTCCATTTTTGAGGTTGGCTTGCTTCAAGGTACCTGTGGCTCCCCTGGGCTGGTAGACTCTGAAGGAAGCTTAGCTACAACTGTCAAAATCGATGGGTTAGGCTGACAGACATATGGAAAAATCCCGTGGCCTGTTGGACAGTGACTGGGAGTCGCTGACTCTCTCACACCATTATTTTTATGACCAAGGATCACCAGAAACCTGGTAATGCCTTTCCTTTCCCTTTTCCTCCTCACTCACTACCAGCCCAGAAGTGCCTGTCTCTGTCCTTTGGATGTAAACACTTGGGGTGTTTTTGCCACACTGAAGTGATGATGACACAACATGCCAGGCCCTGTGCTGAACTCTGGGTGGCACAGAGCTAACCCAAAACACATACAATGGACAAAAGAAACCAAATGGAATCTTGTACTAGTCAAGCATCTGAAGTCAGTGTGGTAGAGGATTTACAAATATTATCACAAAAGTGCCTCCCATCCCACCTGCCCCTTTGCAAAGTGACTTTGCTTCTCTTCTCATCAAAAATGGAAGTCTGTTTCCTCTCCCCGTGAATTTGGGCTGGCCTTGGGACTCGCTTTGATCAGTGAAATGTGGTAGAAGCTTCACTATGTGACTTCCCAGGGTCAACCCCGAACAGACTTGACAACTTCTATTTTTTTGTCCTCTTGGAACACTGAGACCAAAATGCTGGGAAAAGCCCAGGTGGCCTACTGGGGAATGAGAACCACATGGAGGAGAACTAAGGTACCACAGCGGACAGCCAGCACCAACTATTAGAACCTTCCAGTCATAGGAGACTTACTGACTGACTTCCAACTTCTCTGTCAGCTGTCTACTACTGCATTATGACAACAAACACAAACACTGTGGCTTAAAATAACACTACTTTGTTTTCTTGTCCTGATTCTGTGGGTGGTTTTTGTGCTGGTCTCACTTAGGCAACTGCTTTTGGTTGGCAGGTAGGCTTGGGGCTGGGCTCAGCTGGGTCCACTGGGCCCCTCACTCCACGTGCCCTTTCATCCCAATCCAGAGGCAGAAACTCTAATGCCTCTGAAGGCTAAGTTCTCCCACATTCTATTGGTCAAAGGAAATGATGGGCCAGCCCAGGTTGAAGGGAGAGAAATAAACTCCATCTCCTGACAGGAGGAGTGGGAAGACCATACTGAAAAGAGGTACAGGCAGGGAAAGTCCTATTGCATTGAGGGTCATCACCATGACAATCGACCACAGGTAGTAAGTGTGAAAAGTTCCGAGGATCTTATAAAAATGCCCAGGTGCCCAAGATAGCTTAGATGCCTGCTGAATATATATAGCCACGGCATTTTTGGAGCTGGGACAGGCCTTAAACATCATCCTTCAATTACTATTACATCAATATCTTCCTTGTTGGATGGGAGAAAAATGGGGGAACAGAGTGTTTAATTGATTTGCTCAAAGTCACACAGGTGAACAACTGGAATTGAAACTCAGCTAGCTATCTGGCTTCCCAAACCGAAGCTCCTTCCATTGCACAGAAGATGACTAAACGTTGCACCTCAGCCACCATGCTCTAGTGCTAAACCTCTGGCAGACATCAATAATCAGCTCCGTACGTAACTCTCTCCTTGAACCACAGAGACTCAGATTCTTTCTCAATCCCGCCCTCGAAGCAGCCATCATCAATCAGAGTGGGCACATAACAAGAGACGCGGGGGTCATTTCTGTGGCCTCCTCTCCTGCCTCAAGAACCACACAAACATCTGCAAAGGCCCTGTCAGAGTCAAGAACAAAGTGAAATGCTGCAAAAGCAAGAATCTGCCCAACTACATCAAATGTTCATTATGTTGCTACATTTTTATCCAAAATAAATTGGATAAGTTTAAAATTTGCTCATCATGTATAATGATTGATGATCTAAAAAATAATTTTATGTACATTTCCATGACAAATATAAAATATTTAAATATAGAGTCATGACAGAGAAATGGAAATGTACTGATTTAGATGATTAATTAAAGAAGACAGCAGAATATTATTCTCAGAGTTGTTCAGACTTGCTCCCATTTATTTTTCCATATCTGATCTATTCTAGGGGTTCAGAATATAAAAGTCACTAAAATAAATCAAACCATCAAAATATCACTGATTCTGATGAGGCTGATTAGCATGTGCATATATGAATATGGAGGAAGTCAGTATCAAATGATGAAGAATTAGTCATTCTTTGGAATTAATAAAAAAGTAGAGTGCATATTCATCTCCACTGCAGATGAGTATGTAGTTCAATGACAAGCAAGGAACTTTCCAGTTTGTAGTGCAGACTTCTGGAGGCCCTGTGTAGTAAGTTATTTGCTCTAACAAATAATCCTAGCCCTTGCAAATCTTCAAAATGATTCATAATGTCACTTCAAAAACAACAGGATGGACTGTGAGGTATTTTTTAAGAGGAGATTCAATTTATTTGATTTAAATAGCACAGTTACAGAGCTTTGAATCAAAGTAGGTGGCATCTCAAAAAGTAATCTACTATTTACAGTGTAAGCACTTCTGTGAATTTTCTTATCAGAAAGGTAGAAATATCACCCCCCCAAATTAAGCAATACAATTCTGAAGAAGCAGCTTGTCAATTTGGGCCACATCTTTCTTCACTGGATATTAACGCACCCACTGCAGTAACTCAATGATGACATCATGGGATAGTCATCAACCATAAGCATAAATGGCGTGAATATAATTTTAAGCAAATTTGATTTCCACAATAATAAACTCCAGGACAGTGTGATTAAGATAATGATAGTACTCTGCTCGTAACTGGATCTCAGGGCAAGCATCTCTTAAGTATCCATGAAAATTCTCATGTTTTGTCCTGGAAACATACAGTGACTGTGAGTCCTTAGTCATCTGGGAGAAAGGAAGGCAGGTATCCTTCACTAGGCACATCCGCCCTGAGCCAGCCCCCAAACTCCTATACCAATCTGGATGCTCAGAGGTGAGAATCACACTCATAGGGAGAAGTGAACATGTGATGTGGCCTTCAAAGAAAGTAAAATCAAAGAGGAGCCTGCAGCCTGAAAGCACTTTGGTATAGATTCTTTGGTTTAAATTTCACACATTATTCTGTGTATTTTTTAAGGCAAAGGAAATCCATTTATTATCCCAAGAGAAACAGAGTGGGAAAAGCTTACTTGTACTAAATTAAATATGTGGGGAAGGGTGAATAATATCAGAAGGGGAAGGAAAGAACAGAGAACATTTGTTTGCTTCTTGCTATGTTCTAGTGATCATCAGTGACCCTTTGAGGCAGATGCTATCACCCCCATTTTTCCACATTCAGAAGTTCCGGCCAACAGAGTGAAACCACATACCCAAGGTCACACAATTATAAAACGAAAATCTTGGCTAAGGCCATGCGGTAAAATCATCTATGCTGTTTCAATGCTGCCAAGGTCATGAAAGTCTCCATGTGCCTATTGCAGTGTTTACTACAGTGGTTCACCCGAACACTGGTTTCATGAGATGTTATCACACATTATACAGGAGAAAAAACATGTGTGGTCAAAGAGGATTAAAAAGCACTTGTTGAAATGAGTAAAACAGGTTTCTCTACAGTGGTACTCATCAGGATATTTAATATGCTAATGTGCATTCTGAAGTTCTCAAAAAGCAGAGATGCTATGCAGCGTTCCTCATATTTGCTTAACAATAAAACATTATTATTATTATTATTACTACTACTTTGCAGAACGCTGTAAAGGACAAATGTTATAGGGGATGTTCTTTGAGAATCTTGGGCATCATTTACCTCAATATAGAGGTGCCTGCAAAGATTGCTGTTTTTTAAACAAAAAATAAATATCCTGTTAATTCATATGAGCAAAACAAGAGGGCATTCTGCTAAATGAAATACGCTGAGAAGTTGAGTATTAAAATACATCTAATGGGATATGAAGGTCATTGGTGCTGTTCACCAACTATTTCAGGTTCTTGCCATATCCAGGCACAAGGTAGGATTATACTTCCTGGATCCTTGTGGTTTGATGAAGCTGAAGATGAATTCTGGCCAAGGAATTGTGAGCAGAAGTGATATATGTTGCTTAAGGACTAGAGCCCTGAACTGCAGTGTGAGACCCCAAAGCTCTTTCCTTCTCCATGGCAACCAGAAACATTGGTGGTACAGTCAGACTGGACTGGCATTACAGGTCAGCAGGGGGCTCTGTTCATCATCTGTTCTCAGCGAATAGAGCAAGTCTGTCAAGTAGGTTTCATCTCTTTTGCTAACTCGCAACTAACCTGTAGTAGCTGCTTCGAGCAGTACTTTGAAGAGGATTCTGAGGTTTCAATAGGAATCAGGAGGGAAGAATGGAGGGATTTGTAGTTTGAGCTACCATGAGGGAGGGAAGAATATCCATGTGCATGATCAAGTATCTGCCATTCTTCGATTTGAAAGCAATACAAATATTTCCCCAAGGCTCACGTTCCCCCTTTCTCAATGACATGGAAGTCATTTCTAGGTACTGCAATGTCTCTAAATAGCTGTTATGAAAATCTGGTCTTATTGGTATTGTCCTGAAGATACATAGAATAAGGGATTTAAATAATTCTAGTTAGGAGAGTATTAAAAGAGTTACTGTCACTCAAACGTGTCTGTCCATAACGTGCTAACATGGGAGTGGGAACACATCAGATGAAAATGATGTAAAAATGCTCTTAGGTGTGAAGAGTTGGAAGACCATTGCAAAGAAGAAGAATTAAGTACACTTGTCAGCTGGAGGAAATATTTAAGGATCATCCCCAATGAGGAATTTTTTTTTTAAACTTCATATATACTCGCTATGAGAATCACTTCAAAAACTCTATGAGAAGCTTTTTAATTCTAGTGGAGATCAGGAAGTAATGCTAAAGATCTGTAATTCATTGGAGATCTGCTGGAAAACCACAGGCAATTTAAGTAATTTAGTAGCACTTGACCATGTACGCTTCTATTCTACCAGCATGTGAATGAGGACAGAGCATCTGGAGTGTCTACTTCTAAGGGTGGCCAGACTGGGACCCAAAAGCCCATACAGTGAGAGTCCTTCCAACACAAGCTCCACTAGGTCCTGAAAAGCATGGATTCCATTTCTGGTTGGCTAATGCCATTCAAGAGCCACTGGAAAAGTCCAATTTCCTTCAGATCTCCAGTACAGTTGGACAAGCCAATGAAGCAACCCACACATCACAGTTCAGATACTATGGATGGCAAAGAGCACCCAAATATAAATATGGAACAGCAGAGACTCTTTAACAGGAGAAAAGAAATAGACCTAAAAGGGAATATTCCACAGGGAGAGCATTCTTAGAAGACAGGAAATACTCCCTAGCAGATAGGCTCACGTGGCATTCCTGGTACCACACACAGTGTAATGCAGAACAGGCCATCAAGAAAGATTTGGTGAAAGAGAAAATGACATGCATGCTCATTCATTTCTTCGTCTGGGAAACCATTCTTTCACATGAGTAAGTCTTCAAAATGTTTCAGAAATTGTTTCTGAGACCATTGAACAAGACCAGACTCAACTTACTTACACGAAAATAATTAAGGGAAATGCACTTACTACTTAAAAAAAAAAAAAAAAATGCTTAGCTCTGAATTCTTAATCAAAAAGAGACCCAGCTAAAGGCAGAGAAAAACTAAACATAAGATACCCTACCCTTAAAAAAAAAAAAAAAAGATACCCTACCCTTCGCACATCAAAGGCAGTGCTTGCATTTTAAATGGGAAACTTGTAGACCGTTAACTCATTGGAGCTTAGAAAGATCTGAGAATAACATTGTTCTCTGTTCTTTTAAAAACAGTGATGAGATCTTTTTTTTTTTTTTTTTGTGACAGATACAGATATTGATAGAAAATTCCTTATTTAAAAAACAGAGAACCTTGGGGCGCCTGGGTGGCTCAGTCGTTAAGCGTCTGCCTTCGGCTCAGGTCATGATCCCAGGGTCCTGGGATTGAGCCCCACATCGGGCTCCCTGCTCGATGGGAAGCCTGCTTCTCCCTCTCCTGCTCCCCCTGCTTCTGTTCCCTCTCTCGCTGTGTCTCTATCAAATAAATAAATAAAATCTTAAAAAAAAGAGAGAACCTTAATTATGTTAATTAGGTATTCTCAGAATGTGAATTAACCTCCCCCTAATCAAAATAAATAAATAAATAAATTCAGTCCTAAGTTAGCAATCTAAAAGAGATGTGAGAATATTTCATGTTGAAAGGTGTACCCGTGTTTAACGAATGAATTTCTCTGTGAATTACTGAAGGAAGGCCATAAAGCCAAATTTTGGAGAAAAGGGTAGAAACGAAACAATTTTTAGGATGTTGTATGTTTTTCATTTATTCATTAAGTATGCATTAATTAAGAAAATTAATACTCTTATACTGGAATTGAAACACTGGAATTAAAATTAAAAACTTAATTAAAAAAAAAAAAAGCCTCCTATATGGTATTGTGTATGGCACTGAGGACAGCATGCACCAGCCATATGCACCGCATCCCCTCCGTCCAAAAGTGTACGTTGTAGACGGTGAAAAGGCAGGAAACAGATAAAAACGTCATCTATTGTGAAAGAGGCAAGGGTCGAGATAAGAAAGCAAAGATGCAGTGACACAAGGGGAAGGACATTCCGAGCCCACACTGCTACACTGGGAGTGAGCTTGGCATGTTGATCTGGAGTGCCAGGAAGGAGGCCTGGCTCTCTACAGCTTTGGGGGGCAGGCTGGACTGATTCTATGTGCATGGGGAAGCCTCCGAAGCGTCTCAGGCAGTGGGTAACAGAGATTTATGACAGAATCTGAGTTCTCTTCTAGAAAGAGCACTGTAAATGCTGTATAGAAGAAAAAAAAAAAAAAAAAAAGGATTCAATCAAAGTAAGGATAAAAGCTGAAGGCCACTGGAAAGGGCTTTACCAGAGACTGAGAGATTCAAACTAGGCCCAAAGTATGGTGGTGACAGTGCAGATACAGAAAATTTGAGACATATTTCTGAGACAGGAGAAACAGCACTTACTGATGGGGGGTGGGGAATGAGTGGAGGGGGGTCCAAGAGGACTCCAAGGTTCTGGCCTGAGGAGGTGGGTGGAGAATGATGTAATTTAGGAGATAAAGGTGGTTGGGGGTTGGGAGGTAGGCAGTGTCTTGTGGCTCACTATTTAGAGACCTTTCCTTCTTGAATTTACAGATTTCCCAAAACCAAGTAACCTGGGGGACCCCAGGGCTTCTAGGAATCTCCTGAAAATGTTGGCAAGATGGGATGGATGTGTGTGTGTGTGTGTGTGTGTGTGCGTGCGCACGGGCACACGCATGTGTATGCACTGTTCTCCTGTGATCTTGAGTTTGCAAAAAATTCTTAGTCTCTGCACTACAACTAAGATAAGAATCACTGATTTGAATTAGAAAAATTATTTGGAATTAGTTCCCAAGAGAATGATTAAAAACAGACTCACGCTTCTATCCATTTTAGCTTAGAATCTAACAGATCTGATGTAGCAAAAGGGTTCGAAGCTGATGCCAAGAAAGAATTCTTGAGACGTCTTTGGTGCCAAAAGGTGGTTTTATTAAAGCACGGGGACAGGACCCGTGGACAGAAGGAGCTGTACTGGGTCATGTGGAGTGGCCCATTATATACTTTCAAATTGGGAGGGGGGTAGAGATAGTGTAAGTCTCTAAGGAATTTGGAAGCAAGGTTTCCAGGACCTTGAGAGGGCTAGCTATTGTTGGGAAAAGGTCATTTATTACTGTCCAATAAAACCTTAGTTATGAGACCCTTCAGATGTATATCGGTAAGTCATAGGCTTGGGGGATGACTGTCAACATGTATCTTGGTGGGGGAGATAAAGGAGGTTTCCAAAGGAATTTTTATATGTTAAAGTAGACTTAACAGGATCCTGGAGGTCAGGCTAAGATTGTCTTTTGCCTTTAGCAAAGTATTAACATCGAGGCAGCTGAGTGTCTAGAGAATGTCACTCTGCCTGTTTCAAGGACTTGTCAGCAGGCTATAGGTAGTGGAAATTTAATTTTTCTCCTGCCTTTGTTTCCCACATCAGACCCACTCCTGAAACATGAAAAAAAGAAGTTTATTTTGTGTCTGAACAATGTGTTCCCAAGGATGAACCATCCACAAAAGACAAACTAAAGATTTTTTTCTACATGGCATAGCACTAAAATCATTTTAATCTGATTCAGCAGTGAACAATTTAAGACGTGTCTCTTCCAACAAAAGACAGCTGGACACATAAAGATGATTGTGTGATCCATTCAAAATTAAAGAATAGGCTAAATCATTTACAACAATAAAAATGCAGAAAATCCTTTCAGAAAAAAAAAAAGGCATGAAAACTCTAAGTAGCAAGTGATTTCTAAATGTTTCCAAAACAGGAAGCAAAAGACATTTTAATGTCACTCTGGTAGCTTCCAGAATAGAATAAGTTAATCAGGCAGCCTCTAAAAACAAAGAGGCAATTCATTAAAAACAAATAAATTAAAAAAAAATTCAGCAAGAAGTGTCAAGAAAGGAGGCTTTTTCAAGATAGTGATTTGTATGCAAATATAGCTCAGCATTTATCACTAAACCTCCAAAGCCTGTAAAGGGACAAAGTTTGTTCTTCCCATCTACTCAAACTCTTCTCCTTACGAAGTCAACTGCCAATGACAAGGAAGGTTGTGACATCTTTAAAACAATAGTAGAAGAAACACCTTCACACGTACAGTGTTTCAAACCACAAACTCCGAAGCCACTCTTTCTTCCTCAAATCTCTTAGCCTAGTGTCTTGGTTAATGCTAGGCTAATATTTATAGCTACTTCATTGGTGTGTTACAAGGTTTTTG
Organism: Mirounga leonina; assembly: GCF_011800145.1. Lineage (NCBI taxonomy): Eukaryota > Metazoa > Chordata > Mammalia > Carnivora > Phocidae > Mirounga > Mirounga leonina. Next base: position 31,759,053 of record NW_023270855.1, on the reverse strand, counting down.
TTTGCTTGCTTTTTTAATAAGGGATTTTTAATAGCATATTTCACACCATAAAGTAAAGGCTACTAAGCAAATGGATGCTTAAAAAAAATCAACAGAAATTAATTCCTTTAAGGGCTCCCTCTGGATAGCATGCCCATCTTTGAAACCATAATGTGGAATAGGATTTGAATATTGTTCACTGACACGAGGGTTATTTTCATTTGGAACCAGAACTTCCCTAAGCCACATATGAAACTTCACCCCTATGTTTCCAAGTTCCACTCACCTACCCACCTCCCTTACCTCATATTCTCTCTGTATTTTTCTTCCCCACCATAACTAACATCACTGGAGGCACGGGGTAGGGATAGGTTATCTGACCATAGTTTCGTCTTTCACTCCAGTTTGAACTACATGAATTTTCAAAACATAATTGTTAACAATTAAAAAAAAAAGCCTCACAATACAAGAAACAGACACTGAAAACATTTAAAATATCAAAGTGCATTCAGGATTTGCAACTTTTTTTCCAGGCTCTCACTTTCAATGTTGGGTTTAGGCAGTGCAGCACACGATACAGTCTGCCTAATGTTTAAATTAGAAGACCCAACAATCTCAGAAGAATCTATGAAAATACCAACTTGACCCCAATATTTCTATGTATTTTAATTTTATTTTGTATATAACTGAAAAAAATATTTAAGCATGCTAAGAAAAACAAAAAATTGTGGAAACAGATGTTCTGGCAATTTCATAACAATTCTATATTTACATGTTATTATTCCTCCTGCAGGATCTTAAAATTCACTCCCAATTCCTTATATGCTCAGATATTAAAAACATACCTTTGCTACCTGACAATATTCTGGCATGGGGAATCAAACATTGGCCCCAATACCTCTCATTACCAATATCGCCATCATCACCACCATCTTTGCCATCAAAAAGTAGAAATTGTTTGAATCACCACAATTATTGCTAAAACAGTGTCTCAAATTTCTTATTGATGATAAAATGTTTTTCCAGGAGACTGCGACCTCAAATACTAAGTCAGAGAGATTCCATCATTATTAATGTTTCCATATGGAGAAAAAAACAAAACAAAACAAAAAACCAAGCCTCACCTTGAAAAAAATACTCTTATCTAGAATCTCATCTGGTCCAGCCTAATCTATGAAAAAGAACAAAAAAATTTAAATTCAGAGGGATTATTATGGATTTTTAATGCTTTGATATCCTTATATCCATAGTAATTTACCTAATATAAATCAATGCGTATAGAACAGTGCTGTCTAGTGGGACTTTCATCATGAGGGAAATTATCGTAGCCACTAGCCCCGTGTGGCTACTAAGCACTTGATATGTGGCCGGTGGGATGGAAGGACTGGATTTTAACTGCATTTAATTTTAACTAATTTTAATTTTAAAATTAACCATTAAACATCAACTTTATATTTTTATTTACTAGTCTCCTATAGCCAGGAGTCACCAGCAGCTAGTTGCTTCTGCACCAGATAGCCCAGCAGTAAAAGCCACGGGTGTATAACAACAGGGAGTCGTGAAAACTGAGGCAAACAGGAAAACACATACCCCAAGGTGGGTGGACACTACTTCCTTGTTTCTTTTTATCAAGAGAAACTGGAAATTGGAGGCTATGTGTAATTCTATATTTAACTTCCAGCAACGACAGGCAGCCCTCGCTCACCATGGTACCAATACTCAAAAATGTCAATGACCACGGTTCAGTTAAATAATACCAGTTCCCCAACAATCTAGGTCAATTTCCAGCAACCGTGGTTTGTTAGCTCAGAGGCAATGCATAAAGTACAAATCTGTCACAAGGTCTTCTGTCCACGAACCACCATGTGGATAACAGATGTGCATCCTGACCAGCGACCAACCCCAGCATGTCTTTCAAAGTCTGTCAGGGATGGGTTACCATGCATCTGTCATTGGTCACGCAGTGCCAGGAACGAAGGGAGTGGTGCTGCCTCCCGGTCTTCCACCGGTTAAACCCTGGTGACATTTTACGAACACGGACACGCAGAGGAGGGAACCGGCTGAGAAACATGAAAGTGCGACAAAGACCCAAAAAGTGATGATGCGGGAGATGACCTGTGAATCAAACATAAAGGAAGTTACGGGAGGAATAGCTGACTGTGGGAATGTTGGGAATGTGGACCAAGCTGCTGCTCAGACCCTAGACAAGCAGGCAGAGGAACTTAGCTAAGGAAGACGTATCGACAGAAATGCAGGAAGCGGTCATGATGAAAAGAAGGAAGATGTCCCAGGGCAAGGGATGCCAGCAAAACACTTGATGTTTAAAAACAAAAACAAAAACAAAAACAAACTTCATATTTCACCACACTGAAAGCACAAAGGATAAAATGTTGGAAACTGATCCAAACTTAGGAGTGTGACAATTTGCCAAGGCAGAGAAAAGATGCTCCATCTATAAGTTATACAACCAGAAAAAGCAGGCAAGCGCTGTTCAAACTACTCTTGATAAATGTTTTCCAAAGGAAGAAAAAAAAAACACTTTAATTCTCAGTGTTTCCAGTGTTTTAAATTACCAGTGCACTGAATAGTCTTAGTCCTATTTTTTTTTTTCAAACTCCCCTATATATGTTTAACACACAATAAGAATTGTGTTTTGACAACATTTTTAAAGGTCATGGAGCCATCATAATTTTCCCCATTGATTATTAAGATTGCTTTGCAAGGTTTCAGGTTTCCTGGTCATTTTTTTCAGTCCCAAACTGCTGTACACAGTAAATACTTAAAATTCATGAAAAATACTGTGTAGGGCAAATAAGAGTTACCGCTAATGGGCCACATATTTAAAACCCATGCCAGGAACTAATGTTATACTTGATGTGCATCTCCATAATAGCAGGATAGAGTGGGTTGAAGAAATTCGATGGCTGTAAATGACTTTAAAAAGATATATTTATTCAATAATCTGACCAGGAAGGGTAAACCTATTGTCACATGCTCCTGAATTCTAACAGACTGTCTGGCAAAAATAAAGTTGACTATTTTTTTTCTCCAAACAGCTAGAGAACTGCATGTTATCGAACCTCCTAACCCCTCAAAGCATCACTAAATCTGGCCACTAAGCATTAAAGTTTCTCCACCAAATGTTCTCTTATACCTAAATAATATGAAGGGAGGTGAATTACATAAGTGACATCAACACCATGCATGTCCCCTATTTAACACGGATGATGAACAACAAGCAACGTTCCTGCCAAAATCCTTGTTTGGAGACAACCAAGGGGATGGAGATGTATCTATCCTTCCCCTGACAATGCTCTGCGATAGGCCCTTCCTACAGCACATCCTCTGCTACCAGTCCCAAATGCTCTTTAAAACAGAGTCCACCTCCCCTCGTTCATCCCTCAATCTATAGACCAGCACTTGGAGTCCTGGCTAGGTCTCAGTTCAGATGTCAACTTCTAGGGACCTGTCCACTCCATCTAAAGTAACTCTTCCTCCAGAACTCTTCATATGCTGGTATCCCTCAGAACCTGATTTGAATTCTGAACTAAAGCATTCATTTAGGTTTACTTATTTCCTATTTAGAACGTAAGCTGAAATGAGAGCGAGAGTCAGACATGTGTCCTAATGCCCAGTACGGTTCCTGGACATAATGCATTTGCTAAACACCACATGAATGGTGGCTGTAAGTGACTTTAAAAAGACTCTAAAAGTTTTGAAACAATGCATGTTAAAGTGAATGACTCTTTGAATGCATAACTGCTGAAATGGATGACTGATTAATAAATGAATTAGTCTGAAACTATTGCCTTATTTTAATAAGTAGAAAGTAGAAAAAAAAAAAAAAAGAACTGTTCTGCTCCTAACTAATGTTTCACACCCACAAACAGAAAATTCTCTGAGTTGTCTTTCCTTTTCCTAGGTTTTGCCCTCAGACAAATCTGAAGATGAGAATTCTTGCCATGGGTGAGCTCCCCAGGTCCAACCTACCGTTTGCTCAACTACAACATGGAGACGTTTCACTTCACAGCGGCATGTGTGAAAACAGCTTGGGAACTTTTGTTAAGAATAAGCTCAAGATGAGTCGACAGAGAAATGTTGTTTCCACAAAACACATTTTCTCTCAGAATGTGAATGCAAGTCTGGTTTTGAGTCGAGGGAGGCGATTTCTCACTCTGATCTTTGTTGGCAAGGCTGTTCGTGGAGTTTTCTGTCAACATGGGAGCCACCAGGGACCGCCTGTGCACATTCACAGAAGGGATAAGTATAGATGAGGAAGATCAGGCAAAATGGAAATGAGGAAACCAGGGCCAACCTTCAAGCCACAGCACTGCAACGGCTTGTGTGTAGGGAAGAGGAAGATGCTGGCTAACCTGCTAGTGAATGGGAGAATACAAACCAACTAGAAAATGACAGAAAACCGCTCGTAAATGGTGGAACAGAATTTCAGTCCCACGCGTGGGCTGAGGAGTGACCCAGATCTGGATTCATATTCCATTTCTGCCACTTTTTAGCTATTTGACACTGGGCTAATCAACTCCTTGAATCTCAGTAACCTCACCTGCAAAATGGGGAGTATCTATTCAGTTTGTATTTCAGGGAAATCAAACAGTTCCAGTGATGGGAAGTTATCTAAAGTATTCCAGTTCTGGGGCGCCTGGATGGCTCAGTCGGTTAAGCATCTGCCGTGGCTCAGGTCATGATCCCAGGGTCCTGGGATGGAGCCCCGCATCGGGAAGCCTGCTTCTCCCTCTCCCTCTGCCCCTCCTCCTGCTTGTGCTCTTTCACTTTGTCAAATAAATAAAATCCTTAAAAAAAAAAGTATTCTAATTCTAAAAGTGAAAGAATTATCAATAGATTGACACAAACCAACATTTTCAAACCCTAATCAAATAAATGATTCGTGTAAAATTATTAATGGATGATTTAGGATGTAGATCAGGGGCTCTCCACCTGGGGGGTGGTTCACCATGGACACTTAAGGAAAGAAGCACTGTGAGAAGAAAAGGAACACATTAAGATGAATGGGGGGAAAGCTGCCTTTCTGTTTTTACTAACTTCTAACTGACATTCTGCATCTCCTTAAATCACAAATGTAAATGACAAACCACAGTAGTAACGGTGGTACATAGAACTCTGTCATAGGGTAATTCACAGACATTTTCAAAAAAAAACAGTGATAGCTTTATAGCTGTTGTAGACATCTTGAAATATCATTAACTCTACAGTTTCTCACCAATTCTAGGAGTATTAGAAAATTACAGAAGTCATTATACCTCCTACCAATTCTTTTTACTTAATATGTAATAACGTCATGCATATTTCACTACACCACAACTTTGCTCTTTAATATTGAAAAAACTGTTATTCAATAACATTGACTTCCTCTGTGTTTGTTCGCACTTAATTTTTCTCTTTTAAAAACATTATCGGGAGGGCGCCTGGGTGGCTCAGTTGGTTAAGCGACTGCCTTCGGCTCAGGTCATGATCCTGGAGTCCCTGGATCGAGTCCCGCATCGGGCTCCCTGCTTGGCAGGGAGTCTGCTTCTCCCTCTGACCCTCCCCCCTCTCATGTGCTCGCTCTCATTCTCTTTCTCACAAATAAATAAATAAAAAAAATCTTAAAAAAAAAAAAAAAAACACATTATCGGGAGAAGAAAGCTACGGGCTTTACCAACTGCCAAAAGGCCCCACCTCACACAAAAGGTTAAGAGCTCCTGGTGTCAATGAAAGGTCGCTGGGAACTTTAAAATGAGGGGCCAGGGCGTCACTACCTAAGTCCACTGATCAATGTCAGGACCCTAAGAGTGGGACATCCAGACATCACACCTCCCTACAGGATGCGATGTGAAGCACATAGCACTGCCCAAAATGCTTATATCTGAAGATAGTCAAGCCTTGTGCCACACTGTCTAACAGAACTTTCTGACAGAAACAAAAGCATTGATGGAAATGGTTTATGTTTAGGCTACTTAATACATCACCCACTAGCTGTACTTGAAGTGCGGCCAAAGCAAGTGAGTAACTGAATTTCTAATTTTTTTTTAACTTTAATCTCTATTTAAATAGTCACATTTAACTAGTATCTATACTACTAGACAACCCTCCTTAGAGCTAACCTAGGTTTTATAAGACACAGAAGATGGAGAAATAAGTTAAAGAGGATCAAGGGAAAGCAACAGATAAATCCAGATTATAGAACAGTCTTTAAGACAACTGACCCAGTTAAAAAAAAATCAATGTCATAAAAATACTGTACTAAATAAAAGAGTACTAAAATAAATAACCAGATATAATGTGAAGATTTTGTTTGGATCCTGATTCAACCAATCAACGATAAAAAGATATTTTGAAATAATCACAGAAGCTTGAATATTACATTATATCAGGAAATTACTATTAATTTTGTTAGATATGATCACAGTATTATAGTTATATTAGGAAATTTCTATAGTTGTAAAGATGCATACCAGTGTATGTAGGGTGGAGATAAAACCATGTCTAAAAGCAGCCTTAAAATAATTTTAGCAAATACAGAAGTGTATAGATGAAGTAGGTGTGGCAAAATCTAGATATCCATTCAGTCCAGTGAAGGTCAAAGGGCATCCTTTAAATTATTTTTGTTACTTCTGAGTATTTTGAAATAACTCAAAATGATTTTTGGGGTGCCTGGGTGGCTCGGTTGGTTAAGCGTCTGCCTTCGGCTCAGGTCATGATCCCAGGGTCCTGGGATCGAGCCTCGTGTCGGGTTCCCTGCTCGGTGGAGAGCCTGCTTCTCCCTCTCCCTCTGCTCCTCCCCCGCACCCCATTCTTGCTGCTCTTTCTCTCAAATAAATAAATAAAATCTTTTAAAAAGTGACTTTTTTTTTTTAAAGATTTTATTTATTTATTTGAGAGAGAGAGAATGAGAGAGAGCAAGCACATGAGAGGGGGGAGGGTCAGAGGGAGAAGCAGACTCCCTGCCGAGCAGGGAGCCCGATGCGGGACTCGATCCCGGGACTCCAGGATCATGACCTGAGCCGAAGGCAGTCGCTTAACCAACTGAGCCACCCAGGCGCCCTAAAAAGTGACTTTTAAAAGTGATGATGTTCTGCATATAGTGACTGGTACATAATAAGTACTCAATAAACGTTAATTATCAACTATTAGCAACATTGTTATTATTCATGATCCATAAAGCCAAAACTAAGATCAATTAGTAAAAAGTACAAAAGTTAACTTTGGGCTCAATATACAAATAAGCTTTTTCACAGCAAGAGCTCTATGAAAATGGAAACACACTGTCTCCTGAGGTGATGGCGGCCCAGAGATATTCAGAATAACAAAAACCACAGCAACTCACATTTACTGAGCACGTACAATGTGGCAGACATAAGACTAAGCCCTCTTCATATATTCCTTCATTTTAGCTTCCCAAAACAGTGCCATAAGGTAGGTATTCCTGCTATCCCCACTGGAGCTGGGCCAGCAGAGATTGATCACTTGGTGAGGATGTTGCAGAGAAAGGTCAAGGTGAATGGCTCTTCTAGTTGCCCTTTACCATCCCTGACAACCCTGGACTCTTCTGATTCAATGAACATGTCACTCAAATGAATTGTACAGGCCAGCCAGCTGGCTGGCTCACACAAAGCCAGCGAACAGAGAGCAATTCTCCGTTTTACTTATTGAAAGGTCTTCAAACTTCACCTTTCCCTTTCAAGTGGCAGACTAAAATCCCACAAGAATTTAATTATCTGTAGGCAAGGGGATGATGTGATTGAGAAAATGCTACATTTCAACTACTTCATTTATCCATTTTCAAATTTCCCATAAATTACAGGGAGACATCGTCCCCGGGCTGTCATTTGATCAAGAAATGTCCATGGTATATCTTTGTCAACATGTTTCAGAATATAAATCCAGATTACAAAAACTAAAGTTGGTATAAAGCCTGTCGTCATATATTATATCATTTGGAAAGAAATATTGGTGACCTTATCCAGTATGACTGTTATAACAGTAATAAAATTGAATCTTGGAAGATTACACTTCTGGTCAAAGTAGTAAAATGTGACCTTATTCTACTGAACATTGACATTTATTATATTAATTCACATGTAAAAAACTACATTAAAATGATATTAAAGCCCTGGATAGAAATGGGAATGCTTAAGAACTTCAGAAAAAAGATTTAACTTTACCAACCATTCATAGCATGGAGCCTGTTTGATGCAAATCAAAGTAAATTTCCTTCACCAATCTCTGTTTCAATCCTAACTTTATTATTATTACCATCTCATTCATACAGAATGTATTTTTTTTTTCCTGATGCTTCTTCAAACATTTTATAAACGTTAACTCATTTTCATCATGCTCTGGAGAAAAAGATAACACAGAGCAATGAATACACAAACTTGACGCAGAGGATCAAGCCATCTGCTCACGGCAGAGAGATTCTCTTTACACCAATAAAATCATACTTAGGGGCACCAGGGTGGCTCAGTCAGTTAAACGCCTGATTCTTGATTACGCTCAGGTCATGATCTCAGGGTCATGAGATGAAGCCCCGCGTCAGGCTCAGTGCTCAGCAAAAAGTCTGCTTAAGATTCTCATTCTTCCTCAGCCACCCCCCACACTCCTCTCAGTCTCTCTCTCTCATATAAATAAAATCTTTAAAAACAAATCGTGCTTAGAGTTCATGTCAGCCAGTGCACAAGGTCCTAGAAAGAGTACCAAGGTCCAGAGATGCGCAAAACAGTTAAACAGCTACATGGATTTCACAGAATGGCCACAGAATGTGGAGAAAAGGCATCATTTTGGGTATTACACCAACAAAGTGCTTTTCATTTTAAATTTTGGGGTTTTGGAATTTGTTTGTTTTTGGTTTTTTTTTTTTTTTTTGACTGGTCAAGTTTTCACAGGAAGGTCCCCCTCTTAAATATGTTTTGCATCCTTTGGTTTGGGGGTAGAACATGAAATAATGCAATAAATTATGGGTATGGCCCAGACACACTGCAAAGGTCTGTTTTCTCTTAGGCATTTGCCCGAAGTTCCAGACTCACCATGATAGGTCTCCCCTTTTTTCAACCTTGTTTTTCACCACTCCCAGTAACACTTCCAGGCTCCAAACAACAGTAACTTCCTTATATCTCAGTTAATATTGTTTTCTGCTCTGAACATTGTTGCCCTCTCTAATACTAGAATAGGTTGAGTGTTGCTGTGATAACAAGCAGCCCCAACATTTCAGTGGGTTGAACAACAAAGATTTTCTGCTTGCCTGATACTGAGTTGATAGCGGGCCAGGAGATCAGCTGTGTGCACCTTTGTCACTAGGCATCCATGCTGACTGAGCGATCACCAGCACAAACATGGCTAGGAGCCATGCGAGGAAGAAAAGAAAACTCTGTGGGTCTTGTACCGTAAGTTAAGTGCTCAGACAAAAAGTGACACCATTCATTGCCATAAATAGCCACGTGGTTCCACTGAACCACAAGCACAATTCTACCATAAGCCTATATGAAAGGGAACTGAAAATATTTGCCCAACACTGTCAATGACTTCTTATCTCCACATGCCCCCAATCTTGTGATTCTTTCAAATCTAGGCCAGATTCTATCTCCTCAAATAGACAGCCCTAGTATGTCTTGCTAACAGGAAGCCATTCAGACTCTTAATACACACAGCACGTTATCTTACCTCTTAAGGCCATTATGACTATATGAGAACAGTGTCTCCACTGGGATTCTATGCTTCCCACAATGCCTTGCTAGATAAATATTGCTTGAATGATTGAATGAGGCTGTATGCATAATGACACTTCATCTCCAAAGACTTCAAACACCCTGGAGGCCAGTAATACTTGATAAGTAATAAACCTTTTTTATTTTTTATTTATATCATAAAGATACTTAAAACAACATTAAAAAGATCATAAAGATGAAATAAAACTAAACCCATAATCCCACCACCCTAAACCAGCAACTCCTTGCACTTCTTCTTCTAGTGCTGTTTAAAGAGTGTCCATGTCCTTTACATCACTGTATTCAGCATGCACACGGATATAGGGAGAATTCTAAATAGAAAGGACTGCCCCATCAATGCTTTTTACCCTTCCTCGATGCAAAAACATGTTGGGTCATGTCTTAAGACTGATTTGTATTTTCCACAATATGAGTACCAGAGATTTAAAGGTCCCAGGCTATTCAGTACAGTGACCCTTACTCAGAGGAAGCAGTACACCCTTCCTTGCCACTTCCCCTCCTTAACCTGGCTCTAAAGGAAATCACCTCTAGTAAAAGGAACTTCAGTTCCATCAGTAGAAGAAGAAAAGAAAGTTTATGTTCTAAAATCTTGGACAATTTTGGATAATCTTAGGTGCAAGAAAGAAAACTGCCAATGTTACCATGTTTTGGCCTATCAAGACACCATTAACAAGACCAGAAAACATGAAAGTTTTAGTCTCACTCTTAAATATCTTATTTTGTTTACTATTTTTTTAATAAACTTACACTGCCTTCACCCATTTCCCCCATCCCCCACCTCTGCATCACCAATCTGTTCTCTGTATCTGTGAGCTTGGCTTTGTTGTTATTGTTTTGTTTTGCTTTTAGATGCCACATATAAGAAGGATCATATGGAATTTGCCTTTCTGTGACTTATGTCACTTCACATAATGACCTCAAGTTCCATCCATTTCACAAATGGCAATGTTTCACTCATTTTTATGGATGAATAATATCCCATTGTTATTCATCCATAAAAATGAGTGAAATGTTTATATATATCAAAATTACTTTACCTATTGATCCAGTGAGAGACACTTAGGTTGTTTCCGTCTCCTGGTTATTGTAATAATGCTGCCATGAACATGGGTACGTGTACGTGTATCTTTTCAAGTTAGTGTTTTCATTTACTTCAAATAAATAGCCAAAAGTGGACCTGCTGGATCATATAGACATTATATTTCTGTTTTCCTATGGTATCAGCTGTAAAATTTCCTCTTTCATTTCTGATTTTGAGTCCTCTGTTTTGTTTTCTTGATGAGTAAAGACTTGCCATTTTTTAAAAATATTTTCAAAGAACCTGCTCTCAGTTTAATTTTTTCTACTGTCTCTTTAGTTTCTAGTTCACTCATTTCTTTTCTAATCTTTGTTATTTCCTTCTACTAATTTTGGGCTTCATTTGTTCTTTTTCTAGTTCTTTAAGGTTCTAACGCTAGGTTTTTTATTTGAGATTTTCCTAATTTTCTGAGGTAGGCATTTATCACTATGAACTTCCCTCTTAAAACTGCTTTTGCTGCATCTGACAAATTTCGCTATATCATATTTCCATTTTTGTTTGTCTTATAGAATTTTTTGACTTATTTTTTGATTTCTTCTTTCACCAATTGGTTGTTCAGTAACATGTTCAATCTTCATGTATTTGTGAATTTTCTTGTTTTTTTCCTATAATTAATTTCTATGATTATTTTATTATATATTCTTCTTATTGATGTAAGCTGAGTTGAACCCTTCTGGAACAAGAAATACCCATATACAATGTATTTTTGTATTACTCATATTGCCAAAAGGCACTGGGAAGTCTTATCATAGTTGATAAACAACTCCGATGGTCATTTAATCCATTTTGCTTACTTAAGATCAAGTAAGTAAAATTATACTGAGCTACTTCCATACTAAGAAGGAAAAATCATCCAAACACCTTGAAATCTTATTAAATTTCAGAGTAGTGATTTCTTGCCTATTTTATATTTTAATAGCTGATAGATTATTAGGTTTTCAAGCTATAATATTTTCAAATTTTATGTTCAGTCTTTCACCACTTCCACAAGCACACATAATTTATATTCTTACATTTTTGAAAGGGTTTATTATTTTATGTGCCACAGTTATTGATCTGAATCAAATCTTTTTACCTAATTCAACAGAATATAGTAGGAATAAAATGTGACTATTTACAACCATTAACCACTGCTATAATTCATACAGAATCTGCTAAACTCACTGCATTATAAGTAATATTGTATATTTTTCTAAGGGTCTGGTAATACCTACTTCAAATACAAACATTCTCTGGAAATTTGTCAAAAATTTAAAAAAAGGTACCATTAAATAATATTTTCAAATATGACTATAGAGAGTGTTAGTACTGTGTTAGAACACAGTACTCTTCAATTTTAATACTGTCTCAATATTCATGAATGCTCAACAGTTCAATAGTTGTTTTCATGAGATGTGCCTTCATTAGGTGCAAAACATTAAACACCTGGAATTCTGTTCAAACTATTCCTAAGGGAGAAAACTACTCAGGATGTTCCAGTAGAGAAGAAAGCAATATGAAAAGAAAATTAACATTCATTGAGAAATATCTACCATGGTATGAAACAAAGATCACAAAGCCAAACTGAACAATAATCAAATTTCTACATGAAAAATTGAACACACACAGTGCCTACAGTTCCAGTTATCTAATGCTATGTAACAAAATACTCCACAACTAAGAGACCTAATGACACTCATCATTTATTACTTCTCATGGTTTCTGTAGGTCAGCAGTTTTGAAGCATCTCCATCAGGAGATTCTGTCTCTGGATCTCTCACGAAGTTGCAATCAGTGGTTAGACTGGGGTCATACTGAAGGCTTCTCTGTATCCATGACTGGAACCTGAGCTGGAAGGACTGACACAGTTGGGGGCATCCCTCTCTAGCTTTATATGGCATCCCCATGTGTGGAATCTCCAGGATGGTGGCTTCAGGGTGGCCAGATTTCTCACATGTTGCCTTGTGGTTGCCAAGGCATATGTCCCAAGACAGAGAAAGGGTTTTCTTTCTCTGTCAAGCAAAGCCAAAGTTCTTTAAGGACATATTCTTACATCCTTACTCACACAGCTTCACTTCTGCCACATTCTACTGGTCATGGTATTTACAAAGATACACTCAGATTCAAGCGGAGGGAACGTACACTTCACCTCTTGAAGAGTTTCATTATCACACTGTAATAAGAGCATGTACGATAGGACATGTTTTGGTGTGTCCATCTCTCTGAAAATCCAACCTACCATCTTAGCCACATGGGTCACCTACACATGCAAAAGTGATCAGTAATACAATCTGCAAGGGAAAAATAAAAGCCAAATCCCAATGTCTGCTGCTTGTCAGGTTTACCAACTGAATTGGGAGGAAGAAACATTTGTTAACTTAAAACCCCAGACTGTAAGACACTCCGTCCCAGAAAACATTAACTTGGTTAGAACTAGCATTAAAAGTAAAACTGTAATATCTAAACACTGATTATAATTCAAACACTTCATCACTTTCTCTGGAGGACCAGTGATTTTAACAGAGGCACAGTCCTTCACTTTGAACAATTGGCCCTGGCAATATCTGTGTGGAAGAGGTTTTCTTTTCTTTCCTGGGGGCATTAGCTTTCTTTTGGGATTTCACTAGAAAAAACCTTAAGTAGAAAATGACAAAGCTGTGAAGCTGAATCGATTCAGGGCAGACTGACCATTCGTTCCACAAATATTTACTAGGTATCTACCATGAGACAAATGCTATGCTAGGCATTAGAGACACAGCAATGAGCAAATGAGACAAAAATCTCTGCCAGCAGAGGTCATATACTTGACATTTAGCCAGTTCTCTGGTAGCCACTGAACAGCAAATGTTCTCTGGATCAGCTATGAGATGAGAAGGAAACCTAGGATGGAGCCAAGAGGAGCTTCAACATCTTGTCAAGCTGATCTGAGGAGCAGCCACCCCACAAAGGACACTGAAGAAGAGTTTCCAGGACAGGAGAAAATAGGAGGAATGGAAGGGCTCTGGAAAGTCAGGAGAAACATAGATTTCTAGAAGAGGAGAAGGGTCAGCTGTGTCAAGTGAGCTGAAGACTATGGCAAATATAACTTAGAGGAACTGTACTTTCGGATAATAGGGAATAATCCCTGCTCTCTGGAATGTGGGCAGACGTAGGGTTGCTCTCTCAGTCTACACAGAAGGGCTGCTGTGGGAATGCTACAGAATGTTAAATCACATTCTCTGGGTATAATACGCTTTAGGGCTCTTAACCATGGTTCCACACCACCACAAGTGATGCAGTTATGTGTAAGGTATCCCTCAAGCTGTTTAGAGAGAGAGGAGGGGTACAGATTCAGCTGGTGGAAGGAGATGAACAGAACCACAGGCAATTCTGGCCAACCCTCAGAACATCCTACATAAGGATCTGCATCAATGTGTGTCTCAACGAGCAAATGATTCCAGGAACCACCATCCCACATTACATGGCAAGTAGTAGGGGTGGGAAGAATTCATTAAAACAACTATACAAGTTATTTAAGTTAGTTAAAGAGAATTCATGGCTTTACATGGGACATCAAGAGGTAGTGAGTGGGAAAGTAGAGCCAGCGATCAGGAGCCTGGCTCTGGCCATCCTCTGCTTTCTGGCATGTGACTTTAGGTCAATATGATTAACCACTTTGTATCTCAGTTTTGCTATCCGTGGAGTGGGGACAGTAACACCTCTCTCATGAGTTATCAAAAAGATTTACTTAAAAAGTGGGTGTAAAGCTCTTCACACTGTGCTTGACATAATAAATGATCAATAAGGATGTGCTGTTGCTATTCTGGTTGTTCTCAGTGGCTCTAAGTGATACAGTATAAAATGCTCTGGCTTGACTTCTCAAACCTTCCTGGGTCACTAATAATTCTGTAACTTTCCCAAGGAGGCTTAAATTCCCTGTTCCTGTTTCCTTATCTATAAAATCAAGAACATTAGTTTAGGTCAGTGGTTGTTAAGATCCCTTGTGAGAAGTCTAAATCTGAAGAGAAGGGGCAAGACAGAGCTCTGAGAGCCTCTCTCCCTTCCCCTGGGCAACTTCACTATTCTCAGTATTACACACTTGACTTTGGCATAAGATTATCTTTGACCAAAGACTGTATCAGTGAAAAACACAACAGAAAATGTTTAAAAGCAACTGGTTTAGGTGGTATCTAATGCCACAAACCTCTACAATTTGAGGTGATAGGATAAGAATCCCTGGAGAATGCAGTCAAAACAACAGCTCATTAGGATATAACTGAGAGTTGGTTCATCATTAATCCAGGATCTTTTGTATATAAAGTTGTACTAAATACCTCACTTTCAATTAGTCTTGCATTCTATCCCTGTCATTATAATAGGAATATTTTAGTTGCAGCAAAGCAAAAGGTAGCCCTAACAAGTATTTGCTTGCTGAATTCAATACTCTTACAATGGGCAAATGATAAGGGCCAACTGTCTCAGAAAGTGCGATCTAATTCTTTGAACCAAATATACTGGGTTGAAAGCACTAGCACTGTTACTTCAGAGCAGGCTTAACTCTGGCAAAGTATTTCGGTTCTCAGAGTCTAAGTATCTTCATCTATGAGGTGGAAGAGATTACACAAGTTCACAAATTTGCCCTGAGAGTCACTAACCCACTCATTATTTAATTCATTCAGTAAGCATTTAGGGAGAATGGAATATATGCCAGGCATAGCATAGGATGAAATCACAACAGTGAGCAGAGATGCTTATGATAATGAAAGACCCCCCAAACCATTATATATCTGCACCTATCAGTAGTCTTTAGAGGGACACATGGAAACATGTCTACCGAGCTTGGGGTCATAACAATCGGGGCACCTAATAAATGCTAATTGCCTTCCTTCTTCACCTTCCTTTCTTCATAGCAAAATTCAATTATAATGAGTATGGGTGGAACAGAGCCATGCCATTCACATTCATACTCATGCTGTCAATCTCATGCTCCCCAGCCTGTGGCTCTCTTTTGCTTCTGAATCTGTGAAAGTGTTTCAAAGGGCCAAGGCAGGGAAAAGAACTAGGGAGCTAAGTCTATATTATGAAGATTCAGGACTGTGGAAGAGGAAACAAAGGGGAAGAAAGCAGGCTGGGCAAGAATGAGGAGAGAGACTGGGGAGTTGATGTCTGAATGGCTCTGGAGCAGCTCTAGGGCACCAAAATTTGGGGGACTGGAGAAATACTGTGGAGGGGAAGGAACTAGATCCTGTTTCTCTGAGATATTCAAATCAAGACTGAATTTCCTTTTAATTAACCTTAAGCATCTGAGTTGTACTCCTTCCAGTGCAACTCTGGGTAGGGAGTGAAGCACCATAGGGCCTCAAGCTGCATTCGAAACTCACACCATCAAACCCAGGGTTCTCCTAAAATCTGGTAAGGGGAGTTTAAAAAGGAGACAAACTGACATAGACAAATATGTTCACAAAATATATCCCTGAATGATTTCTCTGAATAGAGAAACTTCTGACGCATTTAAAATCAAGTCACCAAACAAGAAGTTCCTGTGCATGGAATACTTTTACACATCCCACCTCTAAACCATGAACCATTCTATTAGCAACCTATACTCCCACACCTGCCATGACCCTAGGGAGAAAACTGCAGACCCTACTGCTTCTGGAACCTCATCCACAGGGGGCATTCCTAATGTGTCAGGGGGCATTCATTGCCTGGATGACGCACTCTGAGGAGGAGAGGAAAGTCAGCTCAGAAGTACTTTGATCCTCCTTCTATTTTGTCCCTTATGTTTTCCTTTGGGGCCAATGACTTCTTTCAGACACTAATAATTTACACTTCAGGCAAACATCAAAGTATAGTAATGCCCTGAATAGTAATTACTGCCCTGGTGATGGAATCAAGCCTCTCAAAGAAACTCTAAGTTAATTAGCTACAGACCTATTTACCTTTAGGCCAATGAAGAAGGCAAGGAACACTGGATTAGACCTTGCCTTCAATTTATGGCTTTATTAATTCTGGCATTCCAATCAGTGTGAGACCCCACTCTGTCAACCTTCAGCATCTGAGCTGACAGCTCTCATGGGGACAGGACACCGCTGAGACCCAAGCAGGATACCCATGGAAGAAACTTGGACTTCCATTGTTTTCTGTCATTATTTTCCCAATTATTGAGCAGTTTTGTTTATCAGTACACAGAATGGTCTCTTAACCTTTCCACAACACGTATGTTTTGGGACAAAGGTTGAGAGAAGGACAGGCTTAGAAGAAAGATTCATTGATTCTTAACCAAAAGCCTACTCAAAATCATCTTTCTTTACATATCCCATTTTAATCTTTCTTAATTCTTATTCTCCTTCCTGAGAAATTTTTTTTTTAACTTTTTATAAAAATCCACATTTTAAAGAGGAACTGGATACAAGTACCCTTCCTTGTTTCCATGTTTCTGTGATGATGGCTGATTTCCACATACCCCTCTTAGAGGAGGATCCACTTTTGCCAGCCTACTTAGGATGTTACTAAAGGTGTGTATCAACATGCCTCTTGCAGATGGGTAGGAGATAGTTTTTCCAGGTGTTTCTTGAACACTTTGTGTTTGATCAATCTCCCAGGAGAAGGCACTTGAAATTTAGCAGAACCATCTCCCTGTCCTCAGGTGCTGACACTGACATCGCATGCCACAAATATACCTACGCTGACCCAACTTGTCAAATGGAAAATGTAATCTCAAGTATCTTGGTTTTTTCCATTCTTCAATAATCCTACCCTTAATAGATCCTTTGTTGTGTCCGGACTGTATTAGTTTGCTAGGGCTGCCAGAACAAAGGACTTCAAGCTGGGCGGCTTAAACAAAGAACTCTACTATGTCACAGTTTGGGAGGCTGGAAGTCCACCATCAATGTGTTGGCAAGGTGGGTCCCTTCAGGCAAGGGCTGTGAAGGAAGGATCTGTCCTTGGCTTAAAGATGGCTATCTTCACTCTGTATCTCTCCACATCATCTTCCTTGTGTATGTGCCTGTGTTTGTGTTCAAATTCTCCTTTTAATAAAAACACCAGGCATATTGGATTATAGCCAACCCTAATGACCTTATTTTAACTGGATTCCCTCTGCAAAGACCCTATCTCCAAATACAGCCACTTGCTGAGACACTTGGAATTAGGATTCCAATGTACCTTGTTTTGGAGGGGACACAATTCAACTCATAGCAGGGAACAATAAAAAAGTTGACTTTAAAAAGTCATTTATCAAAGAGGAAAGATGCTATTGCCACACATTTCTCTGTCGGTTGCTTCATTTGAACATCTATTCTGTGCCAGGCACTATGCTATGTTGGGGAGAAACAGGAACAAAATGCAAACTCCACGCTATTGAACCTAGCTTCTCTTGGTGGCAGTCCCTCCATCCTGTAGAAATGTAGATGAGCTGGAACACCCATCTTCAAGCAGTGGAAAGCATTTGACTTCTATTTCCTTCTCCCTTGCCCTAGTTAAAAGCAGCAGCAACACTGTGACACTGGGTAGAGAAGTAACCAGTAGGCATAGAAGTGGCCAGTCTGCCCTCACCAATTTCCTTGCCCATGATAATTATGTTAATAGAATTGTATGTAAATGAATAATGATGGCCAACCACCCATCTTTTTTGCTTAGTTGATAAGAGGGAAAAGTAATAGCACCACCCATTTTTTCCAAGACTTATGCTTCCGGCACTGTGCCAGGCACTTACCATGCACATCTTTTTTTATTATTATTTTATTTGTTTACTTGAGAGAGACAGAGAGCACAGAAGGAGAGGGAGAAGCAGATCCCCGCAGAGCAGGGAGCCTGAGGCAGGGCTCGATCCCAGGACCCTGGGATCACGACCTGAGCCGAAGGCAGACACTTAACTGACTGAGCCACCCAGGTGCGCCTTACCATTGCACAATTTCAAGCCATTTTCACAATATAAGACTGCTATTATTAGCTCCATTCTACAGATGAGACAACTGAGGCTTGGAGAGATTAAGTATCTTGCTAAAGCCACCAGCTAACACATAGTGAAGGTAAAAATCTAAACTCTAGCAGTCTGAACAAAACTCCCCCACTTGTTTTTTTTAAGATATTTTTATTTATTTATTTATTTATTTGACTGAGAGAGAGAGAGAGAGAGAGAGAGAGCACACAGCAGGGAGAGCAGCAGGCTTTCCACTGAACGGGAGCCCAATGCGGGACTTGATCACAGGACTTGATCACAGGACCCCGGGATCATGACCTGAGCCGAAGGCAGACACTCAACCAACTGACCCACCCAGGCACCCCAAAACCCCCACACTCTTAAGCCCTGTGCAATCCTGCATCATTTAACCTCAGCACTTGTCAATTGTCCAATATTGTGTGTGTGTGTACATATGTGTATACATATACGTATGTATTTATATGTATAGATGAAATATCTATTTCGATCCAAAAACTATGACTACTGCTGATCCTTTAGCAATGAACTTTGCCCTCATTAGAAGGAAACTTGTGGATTTTTCTCATTTCTACATCTGTGACATAACATATTCAAACAACGAAAGCTGGAGCCAACTGATTAGTATTTGATGTGCTGAAAAGCCTAATGGTTCTTTATGTGAAACATCTGACAACGTGCAGCCCACTTAATTACTTGGTTGATTTTATAGCTCCGAAATAGTAAAACAGAATAATCCAAATGACTGGCCCATGTGGTGAGTGATATTTTAACATCCATTCAACCCTCAAACTGTGAAGCAAAAGTACTTATCCAAAATCCAATACTTTCAATTTTTCTTTTTACTGTTATAAGTCAAAACCAGCTAAATTGATTTTTTTTTCCCGTTGACTTCTGCAAAAAAAAGTTCATTCCCGAACAGATTACATTAGCTGCTTTGTAGCCCAGAGGAAATTTTATAGCTAAGTATAACCCTAAAATCATAAAAATATGGGTTTACTTGAGAAGCTGGGAGGATTTGACAGATCTTTGATTATAATAGAACAAATATGTCTTGATAGATGAGCTGCCTTTTATGAAAGAGACTTAAAAGTTTTAACTCTATTAACCTTTACCCACTAGCATCATAGAAAGTTTTGGGACAATGTCTTCCAACTTCTAAGTGGAACATGGCACTGGCGAAGCATGCAGGAGTCCCTGGAACATCATTCAGTGACTTTCAGTATGTGTGCCCAGGGTGTGGCTCCCCTACAACGCTGCAGAACAAATGTCATCCCCCTTGCTTTTTCTACTGCCTACACACCTTGGCTAAGTGTCTTCATAGTGTAACTGCTGACGATGATGGAAGAGAGGAGGCGGAGGGAGAGGAAAAAAGAAGAACAAGAATATCTTCCTGTAGGCCCCCAAAAAGGAATCTACTACATAAAAACCAATAGTTCATACGATGTAGGATTTTGGTGGGAAACGGTCACACATAAATAAATGATGAAAATGAGACTCACATCCAGATCCTCTATCTCATTCCCTACCACAAGTTCTCTTCTAAATGATAAGTTTGTAAAAACAAGCAATAGCACCTATCTTGGTCACCTTCCCTTCGCTTCGTATTGTTGAAATTAAGGCCATGTGGACACCTGGTGACAATGCTGGGAAGAGTCCTCATGCCACGTCATGGGGACACTGTGAGCTCTCAAGGCCAGAGCCATCGATGAATGATCTCCCTTGATACTTATCATTTAGGAATCTCAGAATATGCAAACACTGATAAACTAATATTATACTGATCCAAAATTTTATCTATCTTCTTTTGCTTGTCCACACTGATTATCACAGATGAAAGAAAGAAAGAGAGAGAGAGAGAGAGAGAGAGAGAAAGAGAGAAATAGAGCAAGAGAGCAAGCAAGCAAGCGAATTATTGTTTAATGGGTACGGACTTTAATTTTGCAAAGTTCTAGAGATCCATTGTACAATGTGAGTATACTTAACATGACTGAATTACAGACTTAAAAATGGTTAAGATGATAAATTTTGGGGGTTTTTTACAATTAAATTTTTTTAGAGGGAAAAAAAAAGTAAAATAACTCTCTCCCCTCTGCCCGCTTTCCTTCCAAGACTTGTGTCTTGGAGACAAAAAGATGTGGACATAGCTGAGGAATATTTATGTGGCAGAATTGAAAGGATGGGTTATGATCCTGAATGGGGGGATGTAGAAGACAGAGGATATGGGTGTTTTCCAAGTTGCTGGAAAAACTGCAATGGAGAATGGCCGAGAAGGAGCACTTTTCAGAGCAAAGAAGGGACGGAAAGGCATGAGAAGTTCATCTAAGTAGGGATCACCAGCAAGCAGTTGGCTCTGTGGATCTGGAGCTCAGGAAGGAGGGTTAGTGTGGAGATTCCGTGTATTTCTACTGGGAACTCTAATTTTTGGTTAAGAGTCAAACCCTAGGCCCTTCAAAATTTTTCTTCTTCTCTAATAATGATAAGCTTGTATTTCTAGAAGTATGTATGGATTCATCTTATGTTTTTCATCTAATATTTCATATGTGAATAATGACAGGCACTGGATCATTTGTGTAAATTAAGAAAAAGTACCTAACACAACAGAAAGATTTAAAGAAGTCGCTTTTCATCTGTTTCATTTACTAGTTCCCATGCTTTTTTTCCCCAGCTATTACCATCTCATACATAGTCAGTTTGATCAGTCTGCAGAATCAAATGTTGATTTTAGGCAAACAAGGGGTATTCAATGAACAGGTGGATTTCTAACAGAACACCCATCAATTCGGCCCACATGGTCAGGCCAGCTGTGTCTGTCAATGCAATAATCAGCATCTGTGCAGACCAGCCTGCCATCAGTGTTTACAAGTCGGAATTGAAGAGGTCTCTCAGCAAGCTGACCGCAAAGGTTTGTGCAGCACCTGTCCAAAGTATATATGATTGCCTCCAGGCAAGCCCATTAGTTCTCCACTTTCATGGACACTAGAACTTGTTCACAAATTTAGCGGGGCCGGGTGGGGCAGGGGAGGTGGGAATAAAAAAACTAGAGCCAGATTCTGGCTCAGAAAGGACACGTGAATGCAAGGCATCCTGACTTGAAGAAACAGAACAGGGGAGGAGGGAATGAGGAAGGCAGGACATCACCGAAACAGAGCCAGTAATGTTTACAGGTAGTAGAATATTGGAGCTCTAAAAAATAGGCTCAGTGGCATGTTTTGAATCAGAGATGTTCTTGAGAAAATATGCCAAGAACTGAGACTGGGCTCACAGATGCAAGTTTCCACTCCAAGGCGTATTGCCATGCAGGGCCTAAGTACTTTAAATGGAACTTTGTGACTTGTTTATCTGACATAGTAACAGCCTTCTCAGATCCAACCATCCCTTTTATGTATTACAAGATAACAAAAGGTTATGTGATTTTAGGAAATTGAGCATATAAACAGGGATATTTGCAACATATCCAGTGAATATTAAGTGCCTACTTTTATCTCCCAGAGCTTGACATGCAAAGGTAACTGACTTAAACATCCCAAAGAGCCTGCATTCACACGGTGATATTTTGCTAAGAATTCGTTGCATTCTAAAATGCAGGCACATTATAGTAATGTTCCATAAAGCACAACCGAGGGTGAATAGCAGGGATGCCCTCTGATTTGGGAGGGCTAATTTTGTTCTCAATTCATTGCAGAGGAATACAGTATTACAGATAAAACAAAACAGAATCCATATTGTGATGCTGCTGATTATTTCTGAGGCTGGTGACTGCACAGAAGCCTACACAGGCCACTGTGTATTCTTGAGCTTCTAACTGCTGAAGTCGGTTTCCTGCTGCTCCCAGGTGCCCCTTTTAACTACGTGCATTTACACTGGCTGCATTAATTCCTCAAAGAAAACTCAAACTCTATCATGTTCACTTTCAGAACTCCAGCAGTCAATTCAAAGTCATGCTTTCAGAGGGTGAACCACGGAAAATAATGGGAAGGCCAGACAACAGTCCACAAACGAATCTCTTTATGATTTTTAAAACTAAACGTGGGATGAACGGCTAGTGAGTCACCCTGGCTCTTGGGGTCCATTTGCTCTATGTGTGCAGCGAAACTATGACAACTGGAGCACAGCATCCAATCATAATGATCATGACAACAGTTAACATTTATCCAGCAATTCCTTCCGTGCACTCACTTAATTCTCCCAATAATCCTACCAGGTACAATTACCATTCCCATTTCACAGGCCAAAAAGTGGCATGCTAAGAGGCCCAGAACTAGTCATTTGCAGACTGAGGTTAAGTCCAATCCCATCTGACTTGAGAGGTCCTGGTCTTACTGCTACACTGACTCTCCAGCTATATATATATATATATATATATATATATATATATATATATATATGTAGTAATATAATAATATATAATATAATATACATATTATATTAATAGTAATTAGTAATATAGTAATAATAGTAATACTAGTAATATACTAATAGTAATTGGTAATATATAATATATTATTATAATATATATAATATATATATATATTGGTATTGGTTTTTTTGGTATATGTTCAGTTTATTTAAATGGTATTTTACTATAATATAATATAATATAACATATATATATATATATATATATATATATTAAGGTGCAGACGTATGAGTTGGCTAGGGCTGCCATAACAAAATAACACATGGGATGGCTTAAATAATGGAAATTCATTTTCTCATGGTTCTGGGGACTGTAAGTCCAACATCAAGGTGTGGACAGGTTTGGTTTCCCTTGAGGCCCATGTCCTTGGCTTGCAGATGGCCCTCCCTCTATATAAGCACCTCCCTGGGGTCTCTGTGGGTGTCCTAATTTTTTTTTTTTTTTTAGATTTTGTTTATTTATTTGAGAGAGAGAGAGAAAGGGAGAACACAGAGGGAGAGTGAGAGGGAGAAGCAGACTCCCCACTGAGCAGAGAGCCCAATGTGGGACTCAATCCCAGGACCCTGGGATCATGACCGGAGCCAAAAGTAGACCCTTAACCGACTGAGCCATCCAGGCGTCCTAATCTCCTCTTTTTACAAGGATTGGATTAGGACTCACTCTAAGGGCCTCATTTTAATTTAATTACCTAGATTTAAATGCCTGTCTCCAAATACAGTCATAATCTGGCATACTGAGGGCTAGGGATTCAATATGAATTTGGGGGGAAGAAACTGAACCCTTACACCACACATATTAAAGTAATGTTCCATAAAACACCACAGTGTGTGAATAGCTTTAATGCCCTCTGGCTTCTGAGGGCTTAATTATCTAAGGCCTTATTTTGGACTTTCCATTATCAAAAGGTAGTGAGAATGTGATGTTTAAAAACTGTGTTTATCACAGGGAGTGAAGAGCCTGCAGGCAAATGTTCTCTGATTTTTTTTTCATAATCATGTCCTCCGATGACATCAGCTGTGTTTGGGAGTTGCCGGCACAATTCAGTTTGCTGTTTTAGAAGGAACTTCAACCGCAGTATTTGACAATGTGATCGTGAAACCATAATTCTGCATTAAGATTCCAATGTTGTCACTGCTTTGAGCGGAGCTGATTCCCATTGGTCTTTTAAAAATACCTTTAAATGCCTCCTATTTTAAGAGCAGGTTTACAGCAAAGGTGGTAATACCCTACATACCCTGCTCCCCCCACACATGTGTAGCCTCCCCGTTACCAACATCACTCACCGGAGTGGGACATTTATTACTAAGGAGGAACCTACATGGTCATATCATAATCATCCCAAGTCCATAGTTTACCTAGGGTTCACTGTTGGTGTTGTGCATTCTGTGGACTCGAACAGATGTATAATGATGTATATCCGTCATTACAATATTAATACAGAGTAGTCTCATTGCCCTAAAAATTCTCTGTGCTCTGCCTGTTCATCTCCCCCACTACTCCTAGCAACCCACGGGTCTTTCTGTTGTCATCACAGTTTTGTCTTTTCCAGAATGTCATATAGCTGGAATCATACAGTAGGTAGCCTTTTCAAGACTGGCCCCTTTCAGTCAAATGCATTTAAGATTCCTCTATGTCTTTTCATGGCTTCATAGCTCATTTCTTTTTAGCTCTGAGTGATATTCCACTCTGGATAAACTTCTTATTGCTTTTTGTTTTCACCCTAGAACTGGAGCTGGGTAAGCTCCTTGACCCAGAGCACTCTAACAGTCTAGATCTCTCCTAGATGGCACTTAACACTTTCCCTTTAGATACCTCCTTCCTGATCTCCTGCTATCTCATCCTATAGACGGAGGTTGATTCTTCCCAAATATTTCCCTGTATCTCATTACATATATATGTTTTTCCGAAAAATACAAGGTATTGTTTTTTTTGGTATACGTTCAGTTTATTTAAATGGTATTTTACTATAAATCTTGTTCTGATTCTTATTTTTTTCTTCCACCATTATATTATGGAAACACCTAAATAGCTAGATGTAGCTCTCCATCATGTAGCTACTGAGCATTTGAAATGTGGGTAATGCAAATGAGGGACTGAATTCTTAATTTTAATTGAATTTTAATTCATTTTTAATTTAAAAATTGGTATCTTATTCAATTATTAGAACACTTTTAAGTATTTTTGGAACACCTTGAGTATGCAAATCTATTTTTTCAGCTGTACATTTTATGAAGTCCAAACACAGAAATAAGAGTCAAGTACGTCCAATGAAAACTTAGTGTCTGAGATATGCAGTTTCAAGTATGCACCAAATTTTAAACACTTAGTGGACAAAAGGAATGTAAAATATCTCAATAATTTGTATACTAATATGTCAAAGTGATAATACTTTGGATCTACTAGCTTGACTAAAATATAATATTAAAATTAGTTTCCCCTATTTTGTTGTACTTTTTTTAATGTGGCTACCAACAAACTTGAAATAACACATATGACACACATTAAATTTCTGCTGGACAGTGCTGCTCTAGGTTTTAATTTCCCTGACTACTACATAGTATTTTATCATAAGTATATACACCAAACTTTACCTTCTCTATTTTCCTATCAATAGGCGGACAGGTTGTTTCTAATCCTTTGCCATACTAAACAACCTCAAAGTTCCTCTTTTCATGCATCTTCACTGATACTTATTATTACCTGACTTTCTAATCTTTTTTAACCAACCTATTGGGGATAATGTCTCTCAATTTAATAGTAATGTCTCTGAATACTAAGAAGACTGAACATCTCTTTCAAAAAAATATTAGCCATTCAAGTTTCCCCTTCTGTAAAATGCCCATTTATATCCTTTGCCCATTTAAACTTCTCTTCACTAAGAAGCAGAAATAAAGAGTGTATCTACAGTATAAATATTTGGTCAGCTATTACAAATATCTTCAGTATTTTCTCGGTTTGTCCTCTGCTAATTTTTCTACGGCTTTCTTCATTGAACACAATCTTTAATTATAATTTAGTTAAATTCCTCAAGTATCACTCTTATTATTTTAAGAAATGCTACTCCCTGCATGAAATTATAAAGAAATTTCTTAAATTTTCT
This sequence comes from Mirounga leonina, assembly GCF_011800145.1. Lineage (NCBI taxonomy): Eukaryota > Metazoa > Chordata > Mammalia > Carnivora > Phocidae > Mirounga > Mirounga leonina. The sequence continues at coordinate 31,732,836 of NW_023270855.1, read as the reverse complement.
CCTCATGGTTTCATAGTTTCACCTTTCATATTTGGATCTTTCGTCCACCATGGATTTCTATAGCACTTAGGGCAGATGACTCTCAACCATTCTGGCTGGAGTCAGGTACCTCCCTTCAAGAACTGATCAAAGCCCTAGACTCTTTCACTGGAAGGAAACATGTGCATATAACACTGTGCACATACTTGCAGAGATTTCTCAGACCTCCTACTCCAAGTCCTTCCCATGGTCCGTGAAATCCAGGCTAAGGATCCCTAAGTCTTATGGACTCTACCACCTATTCTAAAATCTCACTGTAATTTCCATAGCCTGGTTCACCCTTTGTATTCTTGGTTATCTCATGTTCTCAACTAATTCACAGGCTCCTTAACGACAGAGACCTTGATTCAAATGTCTCCAAAATTTTTCAGAGTACCTGAGAGCAAGGAGTGTTCATCAAATAAACCGCTTAGCAACTGATACCTCAGAAAATAGATTCAGAAGACTGTACTTATTGATCCCAGGGTTACTCTAACGAGGCGACAGTTGATTCACCCACTCAACTGGCACTCACAGAGCTTGTCCATTGTTCCAGGCCCTGGGCTAGATGCCAGAAACTCAACAAGGAAAAAGATACAGTGTGTGCTCTTAGAGGGTTCCTAGTCCTTGGGGGAGACAGAGGAGAAGCAACTGTAAAAGGTGGCATATACGCTCTGCCAGGGGAAAGAGAGGGAGCTGTGGGACTGCACAGAAGGGAGCACCGAATGGGGCTTCTGAGGAAAAGGAAGGGTGGTTGTCTCAGGAGGAGTTGCATTTAGGCAGAGACCCAGAAGATGAGGAGAAGGTAGGCAGCTCACCTAAGAGTCGTAGGAAGGAAAAGAGGGTCTCCTGGAATCCACCCTGTGGTTAATACAGTGAACCAGGCAGAACACTCCTGTGGTTCATTCTGGTACTCCTGAAAGAAGCTCAGCAGAGCAACCAAGAAGACCGATGTTCACACACACTGGTCAGATCGTACTGGTGCCCACTTAAAGGATGGCCAGATAAAACACGGGACATCCAGTTAACTTTAACTCTTATCAACAACCAAGAGTTTGGGGAATTTTTTTGTTTGTTCATTTGTTTTGTTTTTTTCTTAGTATAAGTACACCCCATGCAGTATTTGGGCCATACTTGTGCAAGCAATCTCTGTGGGCATGTGAAAAGTTGGAGAAACCAGGTCTATGATTTGATGACACTTCCCACTTTTTTTTTCCTTTCCCACCTGCCACACCTAAGTCACACCTTGACTGTGCCTACTCAGCCTTCTTCATCTCTTACTACTTTATCTCCATCACTTTCCTCCTTCACACAGTCTTCTCCCGATACAACCTTCTATGACGCTCACAGGGCACAAACCATCCAAATACAGAAGAAATGCTTTCTTAAAAAAATACACATACATGCATACATACACAAGTAAATATTCCCTTTCAACACAATTGTTAACATAAATATATGCACGGCCCCAATCCAACTAGGCATTTTATATATATGAATCAGAAATGATATACACTACATTCTTCAAAGGGATAATTCCGAGAAAAAAATACCACCCACATACATTTATTAAGAGCAAAACAAATGTAATTATTTTGTTCAATCACTGAAAAATGTTATAAATATGAGCTATTATTACATGTAGCAAAATCAGTTTAACTTGATAACTCCACATATGATAGTTATTTAGCTTTTTAATGATAAAATTTACAAAAGTTTTGGATCAGATTCAAATTTCTTTTTAGAACCAAATGACAAGTTTGCAAACAATTATTGGGAAGAAATAGGAACAGATGAAAGCAAAAGAAAGGAGAAAGGTTACGTAGGGTGAAATCATGTTAAATCACAAACTTACAGCAAATTCTAACACAGAACCTGGAAAACACTTCCTATTTGTGTGAGATAAATGAAAGCACCGAGGTCAGATCAGAAAAAAAAAAAAATACAAGGTTTCTTCAGACAGATAAATGGCAGAACCAATGTAAATGCATCCTCAGATCCTGTCACCATGGAACGATGCTGCTGAGATACAAACCCCCCACCCAGCCAACGATTCTCAATGAGCATCATGGTTTTTAAATTAGTGGGAACTCTGTCATAATGATGGAACAAGGAAGTCCATTCAGTACCTTGACAGCTGTACATTATTTTCAGTAAAGATAATACTGAGAACCAGAGAGCAAGGTTTCTGCCTGATCTGTCTATTCATAATAAAAACAGCCTGTACTGAGTGGATGCTACACGCCAGGTGCTTGCTGAGCACAGGACAAGAGTCCATAAATGCTACCTCGTCTCCTTTGTTGTTGTGATGGTGGTGATGGTAGTTATACATGCCTTCAGATCTCTTTACACACTATGTCATCGCGTGAAAATTTTTAAATCCCGTCCTCCGCCTACCCACGACGATGACATTTCACCACCTATCACTGGCGAGAAATGCATTAACAAAAAAAGGTAAGGAACCAACGAAGGGAGGATGGATGCCTTTGCTACCTGTTCCGAATTCCCTCTGAAGGTATCACATGCACACGTGTGTGTGTGTGTGTGTGTGTGTGTCCACGCGTGTTTCCTTGACCAGGGGGGACAGTTGCCCAACACCAGGAGGAAATAAAAAAAAAAAATACCTGTCACAATAGGATTCTCTATGCAAGTAAAAAGAAGTGATGACCCCCATTCCACAGTGACAGCCTTCTATGTGTGTGCCACACCTGAAACACTCTTCTCACGCGAGCAGAGAGGTACCCTTAACTATTCGGCATCTTTCTCTCCCCTTGACACTGAGACGCTCCAACACGCCGTCAGGGTTTTTCAGAAGGGACTACACTGTCAGCTCCAGCTTGCAGCACAGAGACGTGACATCTTGAGTGGGTCTCTCCTTGTCACTTTCCCCCATACTCTGGCACACACAAAAACGCCTGTCAAACGCCATCCGACATACGTGACTTCAAGGAGAAAACAAAAAAAAATAACCACTTTACTATGAAAGACTCTAACTAGAAAAGGCAAAGAGATGCCAACTGACAGATGCACAGTGATAGGCTTTCTTCTTCTTTCTAATTCTCAGATTTATTCCTGAGGTTCCTGGCCAATTTCTGTGTCATAAAGATGGTGGTCTACAGCACTCCAAGGCTTTAGCATTTGTACCAAGAAACATTATACCATGATCTAGGAAGGGAAAGACGAGGGAAAACCAACATTTTCTGGGCAATGGCTACAAGGCAAACGCCGTGCGAACATTTTGGAAAAGTTCTTTGATTTTATTTAATCGAGGGGACCAACATGTTGAAGAAGCAGGCTTATCATTATCTCACAGGGATATCAGCCCAGAGGGGTTCGATGAGTTGCCAAAAGCCACAGAGCTAGCCATTGGAGGGGCAGGAAGTGGACCTCAGATCTGATTGCAGAGGTCACACTCACCCCCACACACCACCAACCCTCTCCAGGCGACTCTGAAGATGCTGAACAAGGGCTCCTGAGGACTCCGGAAGTACTCAAGTCAGCAGGCCAACATGGATACGTTGGATGATAATGTTCAAATACTTAATAAGAAACACCAGCTGCCAGGTGTGGAAAGAGCTGCTCCAGGCACAACCAAATCACATGCATGTCCTCGAAAAACAACTTGCCACCAGCCCCCTTTTTCAGGAAGCTCTCTGAGAACACATCTCTGCAAGGGCCAAGGGCGTTATGCGGTTCCCGCATGCAGGGCTTCGCGAGGCAGTGTGGGGTGGAAGGTCAGCACGCAACACTTCTGCTTTAGCTCTTCAAGTTCAGTTTGGACGTAACTGTTCGAGACACACAGAGAACGCGGATTCTACCGTGGACGTCGCCCAGAAATGTTGGACTTGATTACAAAGACCAGGCTGCTTTTGGTTCTATTGCTTTGGATGTATTTGGAACGCAAAGATTTTCTGCCTGAAAGTAACCATTTATAATATACTAAGGTTGGGGGAGGAGAGGATGATAGGGTGCTCTTGCCTTTTTTTTTTTTTTCTATTCCTACCACCCTGTCCCAGTTCTATTATTTGCAAGATGTTCCTTAACAGAAACCCTTCCACACCCCTGCCCTGCTGCACGTTTCCATGGGCGCAACCAGTAGTTAGACGCCACGCATGAGCTTCTGAGTTGAGCGCATTAACAGAGGATGGTGTGTGCTTCGCGCTGGTGTTCTTCCAGCCACCTCCCTCACCAGCTGCTGAAATGATGCCACCGCGGTCTCGGTGTCGCGCAGATTGTACACCCTGATACCAGGAAAGCAGAAGCATTTCTCAAGGAGTCTTTGCCTGGCTTGGTGGGAACACAGAAACTGCTTTTTATCAAAATGAGAAACATTTTCTTTCCCCCATGGGAAAGAGCAAAAGCAGTTTGAAAGAGGGGTAGAGACTTTTTATCTTGGAAAAAGTGTTTTCAGCATGGTAGACAGAGAGGCACGCTTTCCTTTCTCTCTCGAGATCAACCAGATCTGTGACGCCAGCCACCCCCAGGTCATGCCACGGGTACAAGAAGTGCTAAGTCCTAGGAGCCACTCTTCCTGCTCAGAAGATCTTGCCATTTCTGCCTGACCATTCTCAAATCCATGTCCTGGACATACAAGCGTCCTATTTTTTTTCTTTCCTACCCTAAAAAAAACAAACAAAAAATCCCCCCCCCCCCCCCCCCGCAAACACCCACTATTATGTACTTCTTCATTCTTGTCATGAGTAGGGGTTTCCGGGAGTGGAGGACTGGGTAACAATGTGGAATTAATTATCTGAACAGTTACTATGTGCCAGGCCAGGCATATCCTAGCATTATTCTACATAAACCTGAGGACAAACCTTTAACAGCATCATTATATCCATATGGTGGATGACAAAGAAGAGGTGAAAATGCTGAAAATGCCAAAGGACATACGTCTATTAAGTGGAACGCTACAAGGATCTGGAGTATGACCCCTGCCTGATCTTTTGCTTCTGAGCCTTCCCATGCGACCAAGTGGCATTGCCATACATTTTCTGCCCTAGAAAGCCTAGTATGAAATGCTGTTCCTTGAATAAACAGCACGTGGTATATAAATATTATATGATATATATAATATATATATATACACATACAATGGAATATTACTAACCTTATAAAGGAATCAAATTCTGACACATGCTACAACACGGGACCTTGGAAACATTATGCTAAGTCAAATAAGCCAGACACAAAGGACAAATATTGTATGGTTCCACTTTGAGTGGGATACCTAGAATAAATTCATAGACACAGAAAGTACCACAGAAGTTACCAGTGGCTAGGGGGAAGAGGGAATGGGGAATTACTGTTTAATGGGTACACAATTTCTGTTTGGGATGATGAAAAAGTTTTGGAAATGGATAGCGGTGATGGTTGCACAACAGTGTGAATATACTCAATGCCACTGAATGGTACACTTAAAAAGGATTAAAATGGTAAATTTTATGTTATGTATATTTTATCAACATATAAACAATATTTCCCTCCTCTCCCTTTTATAGAAACCACATCTACCCTGATGCCAAAGCTCTTAGAACTACCTCTTGTTGGTGCTAAAGTGATACAAAATACTATCAATTCCAGGCACATCACCTCTAATCCGCTGACAATCTGCTAAAAATACTGTGCTAATAAGGATTCTGAGGATGTTTCCTGGTCCAAGTGGGATAAATAGCAGGATGGACTTGTAAGGCCCTCCCACAAAGACAAACAGAAATGTCAGATAAAACACAACAAAATATTTTTAATTGCTCCTGGAAATGTGAATTGGAAAACACAATCCAAGTGCCAAGAGCTGAGGTGGAGAGAATGTGGTACAGAGAGACTACAATAGACAAGAGCAACTGACTTCCTGAAGGCCTAGGAGTCAAGTAAGCAAGGAAATACAGGTAGCTACAAAGGAGAAAACAAGAGAGCTTTTTCTATGACCATGACATTCATGGGTGTGGGCTGCAGAGAGCTTCCTCAGCTCTTGATGCCTTCTCCTGCCAGTTCAAGACTCCACACAGCCTTGCTATAAATCTCCCTTCCCCTCATAAAACCTTGGTATTTAAATACCAAATTTAATTTGGTATTAAAATCCCTATTTCTTAAATCTAAGATAGTCTAACTTCAACAGGGCCTCAGTAGGTAGTGTGGTCATATAATGCGTCCTCCACAGAGAGCAATTTCAATTCACCGGCATTTTACTATACTCCATGAGCTTACTGTGCTTTGATAGACAACATGCCCAAATGCAAAGAGAAATATGGATAGTCATCCAATTTCTTATTATTGGTAGAAGTAGGACAATAGGAAAGTGGTATTTTTAACACTGGGAACCTCTACAACTTGCTTGAACCATAGACAAAAATAACAAACACACTGGAAATTATAATAATCATTAAAAAATAAAATATTTGTGGAAATCCATCCTCCTGTTACATTAAAAAAAAAAATGTTTCTCTGGCAAAAAAGAAATCCTTCAACTCAACCAACTTTCAAATTACCTAAAAATCAAACTGAACTGAATTAAGGTCATAGAATCAATACTTGGGGACTAACTAAGGATCATTAAATTCTGTGTTACTGAATATTTGGAAAAAACCTTTTTAACATGCATCACATAACACGGTCTTTATTTCTAAGATCTTTTCCCTAAATCCTGCCTACATGTAGTTTGTGTAATGATTAATCTTTTGCCTTAACTGTTTTATATGTCAGAAATATTGGAACGCATGCTGATTGTTCTTGGTAAACTATTTTGTATGGTTTCTCCTACATACTACCTACTTTGAATAAGTTACATGAAAAACGCTGCACATTTGGGAAGAAAGCAGCTTATTAGGAGAAAAACAAGATTTTGAATTATAAAGAATCAATACACAGTTGTCTTAGTCAGTTGTAGATTTTAAAAATGTAGCACCACTTTTTGGCCCCAATGTGAAACAAAAATCAATTTTTTTTCTCTTTCTTTTCTCATACTGGAGAACATTGTTGAGTTTAATCATAAAGAAGAATCTTGTTTTGATTTCCTCTATCAATTATTTCTTGGAAAAATGCACTATGGCAATCCTCTTCAGAATTTTAGAAACAGAAACGCTTCTCATTTTTCAGACAGCCAATGAGGTTGGGGTGGATGCATGAAGGGGCTAAGATCTGGATATAGGAGAGCTCCTACCTCTGATTCTAGGGAAGGGCTTTTTCACGACGGGCAAGCTAATTGTGGGTACATGCACGATGCCTAAGTGTTGGCTGTCATGCTCCACTCAGATCCACAATCCCATTGAAACCTGTCACTTTCAAGAGTGCAAATAATAGGAGGGGAAAAGAGCACCGGAGTCGGACATTCTGTAACAAGAGCCCAGTGGATTCCTACCTTTCATCTAAGACACTTCAATGGTTTCAGAGCAGATCCGTAGATGCTACACAGTGAAAGAACCTATGCAAAATCACAGGGAGAGTCTGGAGTAAGAGATGGAATGTGACGATCCCAGGCCTTGCCCTCCAACCTTAAGTCCACATCATACGGCCTCTTTACAAAAGTCTCTCTGAAAGCCCAACAGTTGCCACTCTGGTTGGAGACTTACTGCTGAAGAGTCAGTGCATAGAGATGGATATCTGACTAAGTTAGTTTTCCTTTTTATATGCTGGCTCGCTTGCTCTCTCTCTCAAGAACTAAGGGTTTTTCACGTTACAAAATAAAGTGCAAACCAAGAGCATTTTGTATTTTTGCATTTCGATTCCCTGTTTTGTCAGTGAGTAATTATAGCAAATAAAATATTGCAGCTGAATGTAAATTGTTAGACAACCAGATCACACCGGGATATTTTTCTTCCACAAGTTTTACATCATAGCACGTTAAATATTAAAATACTGAAAGTCAAGTAAACAGAGAGGGTTCTTTTGCTCAAAGCATTAATTTTTAACAAACAGTTCACTGTTATTCAGATCAGATGCTGGGAAACAAATGATGTTTTCTTGCAAATAAGGTGAATATATCATCTGGAGGAAAGTAGACAGGAGAATCACATAGAAATAAGGGCATTTGTGACACTAAAGATGAATTTCCACCAGAAGAACAGAAGAGAATTCATGTGTAGGAGAAAAAGAAAAAGGTTTGCAAAAGGGAATTTGGAAAAGAGCAAGAAATGAGAAAGATTGATTTATGCCTAGAAGAAAAAAAAATGAAGATATGTCTCACACCAGAAAAGAAACCTGATTCAAAATAAGGCAGGCAGAGAAGAAATCAAACAGTTTCTGATACAGTGAATTTCAGTTTTCTTAAGTAGTTACCAAGAAGGTAGAAGGAAGAAACATTTTCGTATCTCTGAAAGATTACCAGTCCATAAAATACCAATCAATAAGAACGGACTAAGTACCTAACACGTGTTCAGCAACAAAACAGAAAATTAGACATGGTTCTCCCCAACACTTTACTGTGGGGTTAAGCAAAGTAAGTGCTCAAATAATGACAGTGGGAATTCTACACTGCGGAATTAACAACATCCGTAACTCAGAATTTAAGGATACGGACGATGACAGGGAGTTTGAGTTCCAGTCATAACACTATCATTTCATGAACATCTCCTGCTTTTCAAACCCTGTGCTGGAAGCCAGATGTTTACGACACCCAACATTTAAAACAATCCATTAAGAATTATTCCTTCTAGATTACTGAAGAAAATAAGGCTCAAAAGTTAAGTCGCTTATGTTACACAATGAATAAATAAATGGCAGAGCCTGAATTTAACCAAAGTTCTCCCCTTCTCCCAAGGTCATGCTTTTTCTTCTACCAAAGGGCTGGATTTATCCTAAGAAAGACTTTGGTCTATGAATCCCGACAGCCAAATAACAATCAATTAAAACAGAAACGAAAAACAAACAGAAAAGCAGTGTGGGAAAATGTTCTTTGTAAGGGAGGTGCTCCCAACATCATTAAAGCAACAAGACTGTAATGATACGGAAGTTTTCTTTTAAAAATTTCTTTGAGGGAACATGTATTTGCTTGAAAGCAAGCCTCTCAAACCATTTCAGAGTTGAAGACTGGAGGACATGGATACTGGTGTCCATAAAGTCTTCACAGGAGGCAAGTCTCTTCTATAGAGGTGGGGGAGCAAGGAAGGGGGGAAGGGGAAGGAGAGCCAATCTCTTACCTTTTTCAGTTTGCTATTAAAGTAAAACTAAAACAAAAAAACAAAACCTAAGAATATGACTGTTATGGATAAATGTGGACAACCAGGCCATCATGTTGAATGGAGCAAAACACTGTAAGATACTTGGACAGGGGAAACAGAAAGATTCCCAGAAAGGGTAAACAACTTTAAATTCTCATGAAAAGTGAGATTAGGGGTTTGGGTCCATTATAGTTACATCTACATAGGGCAAGGAGGTTCCTGGGGACATCTAGTTTATAGGACCAATTATTTGTCAATATGGTAATTTTTTGACAATTATTAGATGAGACTGAATATAAGCAAAAAATAATAATAATTTTGCATTTGAACCAAGTGATATATCCCAGATAAGTCACTACACTGTATGAGGTTTCTGTAATAAAAACAAAATAGTCCAGCCAAATTCACATTGGTTGAGAACAGCCAGAACATGGACTCACTGTGTCCACGGTAGCTCATCAGCTTCTCTTCTAGACAAAAGCCCAGAGTGATCACTAAATAGAATTAACCTAATAGACATTCCACTCAATTATTTTTAGAAAGCTACTGAGAGGGATTGAAACTGGGGGCATGAATAAACTGATTTTTCTTCTACTTGTTTGTTAGGGAATATGTGGTTTAAGCTTTCCTAGATATTAAACCTCTGGCAATTTCCTAATAGAACAGGAAATTTGTGTACCTTTTTAAAACCAGCAAATTCACTGACAAAAATCTGCCCACAGATCGACTTAGAATATACCAAAGTAGGGACCTTGGGGAGGTGGCAAAGTAAGAGGACCCTGAGCTCACCTCCTCCCATGGACACATCAAGGCTACAACTACATATAATGCAACTCACTCTGAAAAACACCTGAAGGTGAGCAGAACAGCTTTTCCACTGTTAAAAATATAAAGAGGGGGCCACATCAAGGAGGGTAGGAGGGGCAGAGACAAAGTTGGGAACCAAGCCCCTGTGCAGAGACCCACAGGTGAAGAGGTCCTACCAGAGGGGTTCAAGCTCCACATTCAAGCACCCCTTGCCCTGGGGATCTGCACCAGGAAGATAAGCCCCCATAGCAATGGGCTTTGAAAATCAGTGGGACTTAACTGTGAGAGAGCCAGAGAGCAATGGCCAACTGAGACTCCACTCTTAAAGGGCCGGTGGGTTGTAACAGCACAGAGGCAGCAGTGTGAAAAGTACCTGGGTTATATATGAAGAAGATTCATGGACTAATTTTAAGCTGTGCTCTGGAAAGGCAGGGATCTATAGGAGCTTTCTCCAGGAAAAGAAGTGCTGGTGGGCACCATTTTTCTTGCCCTCCTTTAGGCTAGCTAGCAGGATGCTAGAAGGAGCCACTTCTGACACCCTCCTTCTACTTGGCTAGCACTGCTCACCCCACCATGGATTTTCCCTGCAGACCTGCCTCACCCAACCTTATCCCAGCAGGTACCCTTGCAAAACAGCCCTGCCACACCCAACAGGCAACCTCAGTAGGGAACAGTGTCCCACCTGAAGCAACTCTTGCCCTCCCACACCTACAGCAGCTGTAGCCAGCATCCCTCAGCCAGCCATACCAGGGCCAGCCCTGTCCACCACTGTACCCACAGTAGTCACAGTCAGTTACTGCAGCCAGCCAGGCTGGGGGCCAGCCCCACCCACCCTCATGTCCACAGTAGTCACAACCCAGTCACCCCAAGAGGGTACAGCAGCCCATGCAGGGAACAACCCTGGAGTTCCAAGTTCTGGTGACCAGGGAGGATTGTACTACTGGATCCTCATAGGAAGCTTCTGTACAAGGCCACTACTTTCAGTAGTGGGAGACAGAGCTGATCTAATACACAGAAACAAACACAGAGAGCCAGACAAAATGAGGAGACAGAGAAATATGTTCCAAATGAAACAATAATGACAACAGAAAAACTCAGAAAAAGAACTAAATGAAACACAAATAAGCAATCTACCTGACAAAGAGGTCAAAATAATGGCCATAAAGATGCTCATGGGATTTGAAGAGTGGATGAACTCAATGAGAACTTCAACAGTGAAACAAAATATATATATATATAAACAACCTATTAGAGGTGAAGAAAACAATCACTGAAATGAAAAAATACCCTAGAGGGAAAAAAAGAGTACATTAGAGGATATATAAGAATGGATCCACAATCTGGAAGACAGGGTAGTAGAAATCACCCAAGCTGAACAGCAAAAAGGAAAAAAATAAAAATAAAAATTGAAGGTATATTAAGAGACTTTTGGGACAACAGCATATTAACATTTGCATTAAAGGATCCCTGAAGGAAAAGAGAGAAAAAGAAGTAGAAAACTTATCTGAAGAAATAATAGCTAAAAGTTTCCCTAATCTGAGGAAAGAAACAAACATCCAGATTCAGAAACCACAGCCAGCCTCAAACAAGAGAAACCCAAGGAAGTCTACACCAAGACACATCATTATTAAAATGTTAAAAATTAGAGAAAGAGGATGTTAAAAGCAGCAAGAGGGAGGAAAATAGTTATGTACAAAGATAACCCCATAAGGCTATCAGCTGTCTCTCAGCAGAAACTTTGTAGGCCAGAAGGGAGAAGTGTGATGTAACCAAAATGCTGAAAGGAAAAAACTTACAATCAAGAATACCCAGTGGCACCTGGGTGGCTCAGTCGGTTGAGTGGCTAACTCTTGATTTTGGCTCAGGTCATGATCTCAGGGTCATGGGATCAAGCTCTGCATCAGGCTCCATGCACAGTGGGGAGTCTGCTTGAGATTCTCTCTCCCTCTCCTTCTGCCCCTCCCCCCTTCTCATGCTGTCTCTCTCTCTCTTTCTAAAATAAATAAATAAATCTTAAAAAAAAAGAAAAGAAAAGAATACCTGGCAAGGTTATCAGAACTGAGGAAGAGATAAGGAGTTTCCCTGACAAACAAAAGTTAAAGGACTGAATAGGCCTTACTAGAAATGTTAAAGAGACTTCTTAAGTGGAGAACAAAAGCCATAGAAGAAAAATTATCAAAGGAAAAAATTTCACTGGTAAAAGCAAACTCCAAAAAGTAGTAGATCCATCACTTGTAAAGCCAGTATGAAAGTAAAAAAGACAAATGTAGTAAAATCAATTATATCTACAAAAATTAGTTAAGAGATACCCAAAATAAACATACGTAAAGTATAACACTGTATACATAAAACACAGATGGGGGAATAAAAATGTAGTGCTTTTGGAATGTGTTTGAACTTACGGGACCATCAACTTAACATAGACTGCTATACACATAGGATGTTTTATAGACCTCATGGTAACCACAAATGAAAAACCTCTAATAGAGAGACAAAAAATAAAGAGAAAGGAATCCAAGCATAACACTAAAAAAAAGTCATCAAATCACAAAGGAAAAGAGCAAAGGAAGAAGAAAGGAACAGAGAAAAATTACAAAAACAACCAGAAAACAATAGACAAAATGGCAATAAGTACATACCTATCGATAATTAATTTAAATGTAAATGGACTAAATGCTCCAACCAAAAGACATAAGGTGACAGATAAAAAACACAAAACCCATCTATATGCTGCCTACAAGAAACTCAATTCAGAACTAAAAACACATACAAACTGAAAATGAAGGGAAAATATTTTCCATGCAAGTAGAAGCAAGAAACAAACAACAAAAACTGGGGTAGCAATACTTATTTCAGACAAAAAGACTTTAAAACAACATCTGAAACAAGACACAAAAAAGGTCATTATGTAATGATAACAGGATCAATCCAACAAGAGGACATAATAATTTTAAATATGTATGCACCCAATGTAGGAGTACCTAAATGTCTAAAGAAAATATTAACAGAATAAAGGGAGAAGTGGACAGTATTAGAATTATAGTAGGGGATTATTAGATCATCTAGACAGAAAATCAATAAAGAAACAGTAGCTTTGAACAACACATTAGACCAGATGGAATTAACAGATATATATAGAACATTAGATGTGGAAACAACAAAATACACATTTTTTTTTTTTTTGAGAGACAGAGAGAGAGGGGAGGGGTAGAGGGTGAGAGAGAATCTGAAGCAGGCTCCACTCTCAGCATGGAGCCCAATGCAGGGCTCAATCTCACAACCCTGAGATCATGATCTGAGCTGAAATCAAGAGTCAGACACTTACTTAACCAACTGAGCCACCTAGGTGCCCCAGAATACACATTCTTTTCAAGTGCACCTGGAACATTCTCAAGGATAGATCACATGTTAGGCCACAAAACAAGTGTCCATGAATTTAAGAACACTGAAATCATATCAATCGTATTTTTCAACCACAATGGTATGGAACTAGAAAAAAGCACAAACATGTAAAGACTAAACAACATGCTACTAAAAAGCAATGGGTCAGCAAAGCAACAAAAGAGAAAATTTAAAAAATACCTGGAAACAAATGAAAATGGAAACACAATGGTTCAAAATCTTTGGGATCCAACAGAAGAGTTCTAAGAAGGAAGTTTATAACAATACACAAAAATAAGCAAAATCTCAAATAAACAATCTAAACTTACACCTAAAGAAACTTGAAAAAGAAGAACAAAGCCCAAAATTAGAAGGAAAAATAAAGATCTAAAATAAAAATAAATAAAACAGATTTAATAAGCAATAGGAAAAAAATCAATAAAAATAAAGCTCATTCTTTGAAAAGAGAAACAAAATTGATAAATCTTTAGCCAGACTCAGCAAGGAGAAAAAGCACTCAAATAAATAAACTCAGAAATGAGAACTACAAAAGATTATAAGAGACTAGTATGAAAAATAGAATGCCAACAAATTGGACAACTAAGAAGAAATGGATAAATTCCTAGAAACATACAATTTTCCTGATACAAAACTATATCAGGAAGAAGTAGAAAATCTGAACAGACCAATTACTAGTAACAAAAATTAGTCATTAATCAAAAACTCTCAATAAACAAAAATCCAGGATCAGATGGCTTCACAGGTAAATTCTACCAAACATCTAAAGAAGAGTTAATTCCGATCCTTTTCAAATGACTATAAATAAATAATAAATAAATAAATAATCAAAGATAGAAGAATGCTTCCAAACTCATTCTACAAGGCATTACCCTGATCCCAAACAAAAAAGAAAAATTAAGGGTCAATATCCTTGATAAACATAAATGTAAAAATCCTTAACAAAATATTAGCAAACCAAATTCAACAAGAATCATTCACACAATCAAGTGGAATTTATTCCAGGAATGCAAGGATGGTTCAAAATCCACAAATCAATCAAAGTGCTTCCTTAGCAAAATAAAGGACGAAAATCATATGATAATTTCAATAGATGCAGAAAAAGCATTTGACAAAATTCAACATCCATTCATTATAAAATCTCTTAACAAAGTGGTTTAGAGAGAACATAATCTCAGCATAATAAAGCCTACATAAGGCAAACCCACAGCTAGCATCCTACTCAATGGTAAAAAGCTGAAAGCTTTTCCTCTGTGATCAGGAACAAGACAAGGATGGATGTTCACTCACACCACTTTTATTCAACATAGTACTGGACATCCTAGATGCAGCAATTAGACAAGAAATAAAAGCATCCAAATCCAAATTGGTAAGGAAGAAGTAAGACTGTTGCCATTTCCAGATGACATGTTACTGTATATAGAATACTCTGAAGACTCCACCAAAAAACTACTAGAAATAACAAACTCAGCAAAGTTGCAGGATGCAAAATTAATATACAGAAATCTGTTGTTTCTCTACAATAATAACAAATTAGGAGAAGGGGAAATTAAGAAAATAATCTCATTTATAATTGCATTAAAAACAATAAAATATCTAGGAATAAATTCAACCAAGGAGTTTTGTAAAAGACTGTATTGTGAAACCATAAGACACTGATGAAAGACACTGAAGTCAGCACAAATAAATGGAAGTATATGCCATGCTCATGGATTGGAAAAGTTAATACTGTTAAAATGCCCATATTACCCAAAGCAATCTATAGATTCAATACAATCACATCAAAATACCAACAGTATTTTTCACAGAACTAGAGCAAATTACACTAAAATTACTATGGAACCACAAAAGACCCCAAATAGCCAAAAAAAATCTTGAGAAAGAAGAACAAGGCTGGAGGTATCACAGCCCCAAATTCACAACTATACTACAAAGATACAGTAATCAAAACACTATGGTACTGGCACAAAAACAGACACATGGATCAACGGAGCAGAAGAGAGCCCAGAGATAAGCACACACAATGTCATTTTACCTACAAACAGGAGGCAAGAATATACAATGGGGAAAACACACTTCAGTAAAGATCTGCAATAAACAGTATTGGGAAAACTGGAATGCTACATGCCAAATAATGAAACTGGACCACTTTTGTACCAAATATACAAAAATAGACTCAAAATGGAATAAAGGCCTAAATATAAGACTCAAAAATACAAAGCTCCTAAAAGAAAACATAGGCAGTAATCTCTTGAACACTGGTTTTAGAAACATTTTTCCAGACCTGTGTTCTCAGGCAAGGAAAATAAAAGCAAAAATAAATAATTGGGATTATGTCAAATTAAAAATTTTTGCACATTAAAGAAACCATCAACAAAACAGAAAGGTGATCTCCTGAAAATAAGGGGTTAATATCCAAAATATATAAAGAACTCATAAAATTCAACACCAAAACAAATGGTTCATTTAAAAAAGGGACAAAAGACCTGAATAGAAATTTTTCTAAAGAAGACATAAGATGGCCAACAGACAACCAATAATTCCACTTCTGGTTATTTACCTGAAAAAAAATGAAAACACTAATTTGAAAAGATACACGTACCCCTATTTTTATTGCAGTAGTATTTACAATAACCAAGACATGGAAGCAACCTGAGTCCATCAACCAGTGAATGGATAAAGAAGATGTGGTATGTATGTGTGTATAGGTGTGTGTGTGTGTGTGTGTGAATTCATATTGCAATATTACTCAGCCATAAAATAGACTGAGCTCTTGCCATTGACGACAACATGAATGGACCTTGACAAATATCATATGATTTCACTTATATGTGTAACCTAAAAAACAAAACAAAACACACAACAGAAACAGATTCATGGATATAGAGAACAGGCTGGTAGTTGCTAGAGGGAAAGCAGGGGGGGCATGGGCAAAATAGGTGAAGGGATTAAGACAGACAAACTTCCAGTTATAAAATAAATAAGGCACAATGATGAAATGTACAAAATAGGGAATATAGTCGATAGTATTGTAATAACTTTGTATGGAAACAGATGGTAACTACTTACTGTGGTAAGCATTTCATAATATGTATATTGTTGATTAATTTTGTTGTACACCTAAAACTAATATAATATTGTATTTCAATTATACCTCAAAATAAAAACAGAATATGCCAAAATGATACACAGTAATGTTCATCATAGCACTGCATGTGAAAACAAACAGGAAAGAACCCATATGCCATCAATTGGATTAAATATATTTCAGCTCATCAATACAAAGCAGTATGTACAGCTAAGAAAAACAATGAGATAGGTCTGTTCTTCAAAATATAATATGATGGAAAGAACAAAGTGTGAAGAGTGCATATAATATCGAGTAATTTAAACAAAGTTTAAAAGGATGTGTGTCATTGTTTAGATGTGACATCTGTATAATTTCTTTTTGAAAAGTTACAGAAGAAACCTCACAATGCCAACATTTGGAGAGAAGAGGACAACAGATCAAAATAGGTAAGGAATGGTGACTTTTTTTTTTTTAATTTAGTATATCTGACACACAATGGTATATTAGTTTCAGGTATATGACTTAGTGATTTGACAAGTTTGTACATTATCCTATGTTCACCACAAATATAGCCACCTCACTTTTCTTCTTACACTTTTATGTTTGGTGTTTTAGTACATGCATGCGCTGTCTGGACTAAGATAAAAAATACGTAATATTAATGGAACAGAAAGTATTGGGAACAGGATCCGAGCCTGCCAGGTGAACCACTAATAGAACAGGGCCCTACAACTGTGGTTACTATGGCTGACCTCAGTGCACAAAGTGGACATGAGTCCAAACAAAGGAAACTGTACGCATGAGCACATGTAAACACACACAGAGCGAGGAAGCAGGAGATCCTTGTGAGGACATACCAGTCGAAGTGCATTTAGTGACTGCAGAATAATCCAGTTTTAGATTCTATTTGCATTTACTTCCCTCGCCCTTTAACCATTACCACAAACAGCTATTATTTACCCGATTCCTTATCAGATACTACGTTAGGCACTTCACATGCATGATCTCATTTACTTCTCATTGAAAAAGTCATTGGTTAATATTGCAATTTTTTTTTTGAAGAGTTTATTTATTTATTTGAGAGAGAAAGAATGAGAGACAGAGAGCATGAGAGGGGGTATGGTCGGGAGGGTCAGAGGGAGAAGCAGACTCCCTCCCGAGCAGGGAGCCCGATGCGGGACTCAATCCTGGGACTCCAGGATCATGACCTGAACCGAAGGCAGTCGCTTAACCAACTGAGCCACCCAGGCGCCCCTAATATTGCAATCTTCCCATTGCATACGAAGAAACGGACTCTTAAAGGTATCAGGTAACTTTTTCAAAGGCACATACCTAGCAACCGGCAGACCTGGGATTCAAATGTAAACCCAGCAGTCTTCAAGGCCACTGATAGCGCACTGCATTCACTCCTGGCTTCAGACTCATCCTTTGACCTGAGAATATGCAGTCATCACAGGTCAAGCAGAAGATAATTGAGTCACAGATGAGAAGACTTTCCAAACCTAAACTGGGAAGTCTTGGAAAATGAGAAATATCATAGCATGCGTACTGTACCTATGGCCAGGCTCTAGAGACAGAACATATTAGAACGTGATGCCTTCTTGCAAGCTATAAAACTGAGGGGATATGAGAAAGGCCTTCGGGGTCAGTCACCCTGGGAGGAATACTGACTCCACCACTAGTTACGTCACCAAGAGACAGTTAATTAACCTGCCCCCAATCTCATTACTTTCATCTCTAAAGCGGATAGCATAATGGTGCCTGCCTTCCAGAAGTATGGTGAGGACTGAATGAGATCATGCATATTAAGTATTTAAAGGACTTGGGACATAGTAACTCCCTCGATAAATAGGCTATGTTTGATATTATGAAGTTCTTAATCATTATAAAAGTATCTGAAAAATTCTGGAATGCTGTAAGAGGAAAACACCTTCAAATATAGATTCCCCCTAAGCAAAGCCTTATTCTACACAGCAAGAAAGTGAAATGTGGTCAGCCAAAAGCAAGATGCAACTCAACTTACACTTTGAGTTCTTATTTTGTACTAAACACTACTTACATGGAAATTCCTGGGGCAGGAACTGTTGCTTGCCTTATCCACTGCTCATTTCCAACCCCTTTCTCTCCTGCCTGCCTCCATCCCATGGCAAAGCAACTACTCACTCTTCCGGCTCCCCTCGAAACCAAGTGTGGCTACCACAATAAAGTCCTTGCCAAAGACAGGTGAACATCTGCCGAAGGGTTCTCCGGGAAAGTGTGTGCTCTTCCAATAAAGGTGTCTATTCACACTATTCCTGCCACCTCTCTCTCTCCCTTCCCTCCATGAATTTGATCAAAATGCCAGGAAATAGGGCAGCCATCTTGAAAAGGACAGATCAAAGAATCACCTATATGCCCACCTCTAGGTCTACTTGTTCCATAAGAAAATATCCCATTTGTTTAAGCCACTGGTAGCAGGTTTTCTGTTATAGCTGAACTTATAAATGATAATGCTCCTTTTCCCATGGACACTGACATACTTGGGGCCAAGAGGATGCCAAGTATTAGTACAAAACCTCAGGACACTACTCAGCTGTCTGAGGAAACCCCTAGGTGTGAGGGCTCTATTTCTTTGTTTTAATTAAATGTGAGTCAACTTCTGGCTTATTTTTGCCGATCATTTCTCACCTTGTTCTCTTTTTTGTCTTCATCCTCAGAATGAATTTCCCATAGATACCCAGGATCTTCCCCCATTGCCAAGTTGGCCCAGTGATTTCAGAGAATGTAGGTTTTATTGAGAAGCCTGCTTCTCCCTCTCCCACTCCCCCTGCTTGTATTCCCTCTCTTGCTGTGTGTCTCTCTCTGTCAAATAAATAAATAAAATCTTTAAAAAAAATGATCACAGCTTAAGAAAAGACCCAGCGCTAAAAGCTGACCCTGGTATAAACTTGTACTTGACTCTGAGTGTCCCATCATCTGTACAGGCAATCCAGTACTGAGGTTGAGATGGTTAAGAGCAGATCTGCATTGAGAGAAACATCTAAAATGGCGGTACTTATGGGTACATTTTGCTACACACACACACAAAGTACATCCCAAGGCACAGCACAATGGCAACCGAAAAACAGCCCCTTACTAAATATGTGTTGAATGAATGAATAAGCACAGGCATGCACGTGGCAAGAAATCTCACTGTGAATGAATGCACTTCCCTTTTTCTAAAGATAAAGAATCTTACTAAAATAGATGGGCAGTCAAAACTCCATATTCTGCTTTCCCAGGCAAAGAACCCTCTTGTTTCCTCTTTGCTTTCTTCCTTACATGATGTACAACACAAAAGACTTGTTAGTCACATTTGTCAAGAGAGCCCACAGGTACTATCTGGCTCATCGCAGCTTATGTTATCAATTGTCTTTGTTGTTTGGTGGATATTGATCTGGGAAGACCTTGTATCTTGCTAAAGTCACCTGTACAGCAAAGCTTCCCTTTTCCTTTTTAGTCAACACGAAGGCTCAAGTGTGGCGGGCTTTGGGAATTTCCACCTGACAGCCCCATTCCATCATTAAACACCCAGTTAAAGCTTGTTATCCAGATGAATGCACCAATTAAAGCAGCACATTCTTGCCCACACCCAACAGTAGCAGCAGGTTCAGGCTAACACTTTGCGGGGCAATAATTGATATAGAAAATAGTCTGGGGAGCCACAAGTTTGGTTTCACTTGTTTTACATTCATTCATTCATTTCTTCATTCAACCGGACATTTACTGGTAGGTCCCAATGTCTATTTCTAAGCTTAAGATGTTGTTTGCTTTCTTGAAGGGACATATGTTTTCCCTAATTTTTCTGAACAGCACGACGTAACCAATCTGACTCTGCAGCCAAAGCACCCAGGTTTAGCTGGATATCCTGAGAACAAGAAAAGAATAAAAATACTGACAGTGGACAATGCCAGACATCAAGGTGGCCTCGTATGGTTGTGTGAGCTGTGCACTGTTCAAGTCCAGAAGTTACTACTACTAGAAGAATGATATGAATGGTGGGGCAGGGTAGCAGGGTACCCTTGGCTGACAGTGCTCCCTAGTCTAAAGGGCATAAAACTATGCAGTGCTCCAAAACATACTTAGAAACCAACTGACTTTTTGTTTAGATGAAATACTTGATTCCACAATACATTTAAATTTTATAATTAAATTTTCAAATAATAAGCTGCCAACTAAAAATATGTTATGAAAAACAAATCTATCTATACCTGATGGTAACCCCACACAGAAGAATGACTGAACAATGGAAATGCTATTCTTTAAAACATTTCCAAAGTCCTAAGAATCTATGCTACTAAATACATTAATGCACATAAAATATAGGTACAAGGATATTTATTGCAATACTGTTACTACGTTACTAAAACATAGGAATGGCTAAATAAACTATGGTACTTCCATTCATGAAATACTGTGAAGTCATTAAAAAGAATGAGTAGCCTTACAAATGCCCTCACAAGGACGTAACGCCAAAACATACCCTTAAAGGCAAAAATCAAAATAGAACAAGGTGACTAATGTGATTCTGTCTGTGTACTTTTTAAATAGAGGTACACTGTACATGCAGAGATCTTAAGGGACAGAACAGAATCTAGAGGATACATACCAGTCTTCTGGTAACCTCTGGCGAGGGACAGGTAAAGAGAGGAATAGTAGGTTCTGTATTATGGAATTTAAAATTAATAATGAGAAGTTTTTACGCATTAATTTTGTTGTAACAACATACAAATAGTCCAAAATGACAGCAAAATAATTCCAAGGTAGCATACACACAGGTGAATCCCAACCTGTTGCAATTCATGACAAAACACCGAATCATTTCAAGATAACACTGCTGACGTCCACTTTCCACTTCAATTACTCATCCTGGCCACATATACTCACTGAGCACATACACGCTGTACAACAGGCTCTGGGCACAGGAGAGCCAGGAAAAAAAGACAGGTGAGGCCCCTGCCCTCATAGAGCTGAAGTCCAAGCCAGTAAAACAGGCATATGTATTTTAGAGAAAAATTTTCAGATTAACCATTATTTCCCTATTAAATAATTCAATTCACTACACCATTCTGGGCCCTGGGGCTGAGGGAGAAGTCGGCTGTGATTCTACTGAAGTTGCTTCTCAGAGACATTCTGCGCTGTACAGCTCATTCCCTGCCTATCAAATATTCATCCTCCTCACCCATCAATCAATTTAGGTTCTCTCCAATGGAATCCATAAAATAATAATACTTTACATTCAGAGAGGGGTTTATACCTTTCCAAACACTCTCGCATACACGGCATCCTGAGAGAGGGACGATTAGAATGTGAGAGCAAGACTGTATCAATTTCTGATATAAAACTTCCTTGTGTCTGATCCACTTTTCCCTCTTCTCTTCACTCACCCAGCTTATTCTTGCCCTTCAGTTCACAGCTCAGGTGACACCTCTTTCAGGAAGCATTCTGGGCTGGCTTAGGGGTCCTTCTTATATGCTTCCATGGCTCCCTGTTGTCTCCATCCCTCCAAACCCCACAAGATGCTGACCATGCTCTTTTGTAATTGTCAGCTTGGTGTCCCTGTCCATGACATTGGGCCCAGAATCATGTGGGAGGGGCCCTGGGTCTGATCTCATCTTGAAGGACTAACCTACCAGGTGGGGAAGGATCTGACATTCATATTTTTAAAAAGCTCCCTAGGTATTCTGAAACAGCTCATCCCAAGAAATTAAAATGGAAGTTCTGGACTGTCTCTCTATTACTTTCCATTGTTGCAACAGCTTCTAAAAGCACTTGGTATACTGTTGGTGCCCAAGAAAGAGTTGCTCCTTCATCAGTTCACTGGTTCTTCCAACAAATATGTACTGAGCTCCTTCAGTGTGTCAGACTTCTGGTGAATGATTAAATGGAATGAACCTAAGTCCCAATTGCTGCAGAGCTTTCATTATTAGGAACTGTTTTCATAGGGCGCATGGATGGCTCAGATGGTTGAGCATCTGCCTTCAGCTCGGGTCATGATCCCAGGGTCCTGGGATCGAGACCCACACAGGGCTCCTGACTCATCGGGGAGCCTGCTTTTCCCTCTCCCTCTCCTCCTGCTCATGTTCTCTCTCTCTCTTTCTCTCTCTGTCTCAAATGAATAAATAAAATCTAAAAAAAAAAAAAAAAGAATTGTTTTCATAGCTACCTAATGCCAGACACAGCTACAAAAACCCAAATGGCACATGTTCCTATGTCTTATAGCAGATGGGTCAGAGAAGACCAACAGAGATTTGGGAGCTTCTGTCGTGTTCCTGAATTGCCAATATTCAGATCCTTCTGGGATAGCAGCAGTGGTTTCTGACTGCTCCGCTGTGTTTAGAGGTGAGATGCAAAATAGAGTGCATGAACCCAGCTGCAGGCCAAGAGGAAGAGTGCCTCTGCTCAACTTAACGATACAGTCAGAGAGATAGAAGGAATCACAGCACGGTTACATGGGTTTTCCTTCCTAGTCTTACTCTGTGGGCTTCTTAAGTAAATTCCTTAAAACTTCTTCAAAATAGTTAGAAGGCATTGTTAAGAACAGTGCCTACCTTCAAAGGATTCAACTAAAATCTGCCACCTGGGCAGGGACGGGGAGCCATCCCTGCAGGTCCACTCACCTGACAACACAAAGACTAGTTGTAGCCTTTTTGAAAGAGATCTGTTGTCCAACTTCATGCAGGCCTCACCATGGTCTACAAAGCCCTTTCTCACCTGCTCCGGCCTTTATTTCTAACTTTACCCATTCCACTCTCTTTTTTGCTTACTCTGTTCTAGTTTTCCTCTGTCCACTAGAGTAGCCGCTAGCCACATAGAGCTACTGAGCACGTGAACGATGGCTAGCCCAAATGGAGATGCACTAGAGGTGTACCATATAAACCAGATTTCCAAGACTTATCACAAGAAAAACAGAATGTGAAAGAATGTTAGTATTGTTTTGAATGGCTTATATGTTAAAATGTTGAAATGATACCATTTTGGATACAATAAATATAATAAATACATCACCGAAACTAATTTCACTTATTTTTCTTATAACCCCTTTTACTGTGGCTACTAGGAAAATTGAAACTACAACGTGTGACTGGCATGGGACAGTGCAACCTTTTTGTACTGGCCTTTTCATTCCCTTGTTATGCCAAGCATTTCCCCACTTCTGAGTCTTTGCATCAGCTCTTGCCTTCACCCGAAAGACTGTTTCCACACTAGGCATGGCTGACCGCTGTTCACTCTTCCAGGTGCTGCTTTTTAACCCTTCTGGAGGAAGGCTCCTCCTGACCTACGTATAACGTGTCTCCTCCACTGTCTATCCAAACCTGTTTAGATTTTTCTCGGCACTACCCAAAACCTGTCATTATTTTATACGAGTGTTTGCTTACTAGTTTGTCTGTCTGCACTCTGCAACATCAACTGTGAAGACAGGAACCACGTCTGTCCTATTCTCTTTGTTAGTCCTAGGGCCTATTATATAAGAAGCTTTTGAAGTCTTTTTACTTGAAATAAATCATCAGTGGAAATGAGCAACAGACATGCAAAAAATAAGTAAATAAAAACTGAGTTTTTTGGCTGAGGCAAAACCTGGCTTGCTAAGTCCTCCTCGTTTCTGTCCTGAAATGGCTCTGCAGACAGCAGCCTATCCCTTACTTGTAGAAACTCAGGACTTTGTCACTATTTAAAGGCCATCATCCTAGAGAATTTCTCGAACTCTGCACCCTGCATAGAGGCTGCTGCCAAGATCCAGAGATAGGTTAGGGCTGGTAAACATTCCTTAGGGCAACACGTCGTGAGGCGGGACGCTCCTTGGAGCACCAGATTCACTCCTTCCCACGAATGTGGTTCCCCAACGCAGCACCCAGGTGAAAAACCACTGAATTGGGATCCTGGGGGGCCTGGCCCACACTTGGCACTTTGATTAGGCTCCTAGGTGACTGTGAGGCACAGCCAAGTTTGATAACCTCTGGCTTTTGACTGCAGTGGTCTCCGTGACTCTCCTTAGGGTGAACCATTCTTGAGAGAAGGGGAAGGGGATAGGGAAGGCATGGGGAGGTCAGACTTCACTGACTTTTTATAGTGCGGAGAGGTTAGCAATGGTTGGTCTTGTGGTACATTCCTCATTGGGAAGGTGAAATCATTTCCTACTAGGAGAGTAAGGAGCTTATAGGCAAGGCCCCCCAAACTGGGTGGGGGTATATGCCAGTAAAAGGCATCTTGGCCTGAAAGTCAGCTCCCAGAGCCTGATGGGAGAACAAGACAGAGAACAGATTTTCTTTGCTTCTTGGGCCTGGATCTATCAGACACTTTGAGGAACATCATACCTTCTGTTCTTTGGGGGGTTTGCACATTTTCTATAAACAATTATGTTGCTAGTCCAGCAACTAAACCCAACCCAGACTACGTAACCCAAAGTCAGAAAACACAAAAGATTCAAATGTCAGGGTTTGCTTTGTTCTTGCCTGGCAGAGAGCTCAGGGTTACTGAGCACATTTCTATGAAATACACTCCTATCCACTTAGCCACGGGCAGTTGAGACTGGGACAGAAGGATACATTAGCTTGAGATGTGCTGAAAACACGTGCTGAGAGGAAAGAAGGTAATTTCTTGCATACCAGTGACCATGGCTCAACAGTTAGGGAAAATAAGCAAAGTATTAACACCTTAATAAGCTGACCCCCAGAGAAAACAAAGTAAACCTGGATTCCTCATGACCCTGTATTTCTCTAAGCATGCAGAGGGCCACGTCTGTATCTTCCATGGCACTCACCTTTTCCTGCCTCACAGGTAAAACCACCACCACCTCCATCATTACTATAATTAATAATGACCGCAGCAAATGGAGTGTCACTATACAATGCTTCCCCTGACCCAGGCACTATCCCAGAGACTTATTTGATCTTCTCAACAGCCATATAAGTGAAGTCCTATTTTTATCCTGTTTTAAAGATGAAGAATTTGAGATGTACTTAAGACAAGTTGAATGACTTGCCAAGTGACAAAGACAGTAGGTAGAATTGTAACCACTCCTCCATTTGCTAAAGAGGACAGGTTAACTCACTCACTGTGAGTCAGAGGCTTTGGCAAAGACACTTCAGGCATTGAATCCTTACCCCAATCCTGTCAGTGAAGTAGAATTATTCTTATTTTACAGACAAGGAAACCGAGGCATATAAAAGTGAAGTACTCTGTCCAAGGTCACTCAGCTAGGAGGCTTTGGAGTCACAACCTAAAGCCAGATAGCCAGTGGCCAATCACCCAGAATGTGCTCAATCCGTGGCTATGAATGAATGAATGTCCTCAGAGCTGGCACTCTTATCCACTGCCTCTGAGGAACAAGACATAAGCAAAAGCTGAAAGCCCTGGGCATTCTTCTCATTTAACTTATCCCTCCAAGGACATTTTTTCTTCCCACTCAAGACTTCCATCCCCCCCACCCCCAACTCTGACTCGCATGCCCAATTATCTGGTCAACTCAGGACCATGTTCTGGGAAGAAACACCCATTTAATACCCCAAAGCCCTATCATCCAAGAAGCCAGGGGAGAGAAAACAATATAAAGCAACCACACCAACAACACACACAAGAACACCTAAGAGTTTGTATGTGATTATCCATGAACCAGATACTGTTCAACACATTGCATATAATGTTGGAGGAGGTGATCAGGAGAGCATGACTGCCTGTTGACCCATGAACTGGACCCAGACAATCCAAGGCTCCCCACTCCCTCCCCTGTCCTTGGAATGTATGCTCTGCTTGCCTGTTCCACAATAGACACTGCCCCAAGGACACTGACTTGAGAGAGTGATGTGTTGAGACCATCTGGGTTATATGTGACTGATCCAGGTAAGGCCTCTATACAAACTTTTAAAATTCTGCCAGGGTGGGCATGGAGATCTACTCATCTTGGGACTGCCTGAGACAAGCCTCATGTAAGTTTCCTTGCTTATTAAACCTGCCACTTACCATTCAGGAGTGGTTTGCCTCCTTCTTTAGTCTCTCCCTGTGTTCCATTTCAGATTTCACTCAGGAAGCTCCAGAGGTTGCAACCCAACATATATTAATTGACTTAATTTTTTAATAACTCCTTGAGGTACACAATATTAGTATCCCCATTACACCGATGCAGAAACAGAACCAAAATGTCAAGTGACTTGTCCAATGTCACAGAACTGGTAAGGGGACAAACCAGGATTCCAGCCCATGCGATCTGATCTTGAGCATGTGCTCTTAATCCCTGTTAGTATACAGCATTCCACAGCTTCTGCACGGACTTCCTACTGACAGCATCCTAGCATTACACGGTAGTGTGATTTCATACTTTCTTAATTACTTATTATTTCATCTCTTCATGCCTTCTCTTCCCAGCTAGATTGGTTGCTGCTTGAGGGGAGAGATTCAACCATCCTGCCTACACCAATCTGTCCTTTTTGGACCCCATACCAACATGTCTTATTCTAAACTCATGGTCAGTACACATTCCACGGAGAACTGTATTGCATTACTGAATCCTACGGAGTAACAGGGATTACAATCACTTATACATTCACGGAAGAAAATCCCAACTGAAATCATCCAGGGTTGAAACTAGGTCTTTTTTCCTATTGGAGGAAATTTCTGCAGGTGTGAGCAATTAAAAAATTAAACATTAATTAACAACTCAAGTGACTGTGTTGGTAAGTCACTTGTTAACTACACAGGTAAATATTGTGCCCCCACCTAATGTTTGAAAATAAGGTCCCTTGAGCATATTAAGTAGTAGGGGTGATGTTCTCAAGATTCAAGGGTTCCATGCACCCCCTTCAGTATATGACATTTACAAGTTTGTGTATAACAAAGCTACCGAGAGAAGGGATTGCCTTACTCATTAACCTTGCCTTATCATCTTGCAAAGTATCTTCTACTGAATGAAAGACAAGGATGACAGCTCTATTTCCATCATCTATGTCTCATTATGCTGGGACACCAAATAACCTCAGAATCATCCTTTCCTAAATATAAGCCTTCATGGTATCTCTCTCTCCCTTTTACTCTCTCTTACTTCAAAAGCTCTTCTTTTCTGCCCTTCATGTTTTCAGTAGAGATGTGGATACTAACTACCTCTACTCCACTCTCTTGTTAGCCATTTGCTTTCTGGTTGCTGCTTTTATTCTTCTACTAAACCTGTTTTCTCAAAAGATATGAAAGCCATCCTCCTAAGTAAATGTTTTTGAACAGGCACTCTTTGCTCCCATCTCCCTGGACTGTCCTGTGGACCATAACTCACTGTAAGAACTTACTCCATGCTTGCCCTCCGTGATACTATCTTTCCCCTTTGTTGCTAAACTTCCACAGCGTTACCTCTCCTTTGACACCTCCCTACCATTGTGTCCAGTCTTTTCTCCCTTATTACCTTTTAAACACTGTGAGGCAAGAGACAGCTTATTCATCTTTGACTTTCCCCCTTGCCGAGCATCAAAAATTCTTAACCCTAGAAGAACCAAATGAAAATGCATTCATTCATTCAGCCAGTTAGCAAATGGCTATCTTTGAGAAATACACCTCCATCTCAAGGGTCTTTAACACAACACCTGGCCCAGCTTTATGGACCAGAGACACATTACACCTGATAGGATGACATGACTGCTTCTGCTATTTCTGCTAATTATTTATAAGGAAAAAAAAACAGCATCCCTTTAAGAATATGTTACTCTTACTGGTAGAAAGTACAAAAGTATATTCTCTTGGTATTTATTTCCCCTCCTCACACACTTTCCTCAGGTTTCGTTCCAGAGATTTCATTACCCTCTTTTCACTTCCCCAAAGGACTTACCCCTGGAAAACTTCACTGTCCTCACTAGCATTCATTTAAGGCCACTGTATCTATAGCCTTTTAGAACACTGGACACACTGCCTCTCTTCCACTGGATCCAGGACATAAGGAAAATAAACTGAAAGAGTGGGCATTAAGGCAAATTCCAACCAAAACTTATTTTGGTTGGATTCAAGAATGAGGCTAACATGTTAGCCAGTTTCAACTCCTCTGAAATACTGCCATTTGGAATGACAAAAATCTTAACAAGATTTGGAACCAAAGTGCCTATGACCAAAAACAGCAGAAAATATATTTGTCATACACACGAAATAAAGGTACCTTCTTAATAAGGATTGATGGGCTGTGAAACAGCAGACTGCCTGTCAAGAGAACCAACAGAATAACAGTCAATCACTATATTTAAAATGAGAGTTTCTTTAAATGCTAGGCCTATGGGATACAGGTATAAAGTAAACAGCCATGAGTGGATGGTTCCTCAGCCAAGGTCCATAGCTATAAGTACCAGTGTGAAGAGCACTGGACCAGGAGTCCGAAAAAGAGTAGTGTGACCTTAAGCCAATTGCTTAATAAATCTTCATCCATGTTATTTAAAACACAATATAATAGAACTCCATGGATCCAATTAAATTCTTTATTAACCAAGCACTTTGTCTAAAATAAGATTTCTCAAAGCAACAGTCAAACATGTTTAGAAACCACTGTGTTAAAGAAGGTTAAATAGATTTCTTTACCATGAAACCTTCGAACTTTTAATATTCTAATGGGTATTGTGAAACTCTAAGATCCGGTAGATGTGGTATGGAGCATTTCCCAAAGTACTCTGGCCAAAGATCCCTTTTACTATGAACCATCTTCTAGGACTATCATGCTCTATAACCCCATGGCCCTATAATTTACCAGACTCAGAGAAGTTAAGAGAATGGTCCCCTTGGTTCCTGGTCCTGAGGCATGCCCTTCTCATAAAGCTCACCCTATCTTACCTTATGGCTTATGGCACAACCCTGAATCCTTATAACAAGGACTCCTTCTGTCTTAAGATAGCTTAAACTGGGGACTATAATGTCCAACAAAAGTATCTCAACTAAGAAAAACACGTGTATACTGGCTGCGAGTGAATACTGCTGATTGTTCTTATCTTCAGTGATCACTTGGGCTGAAACAAAAGCACCAGGTCAACAGTCAGTTTATTGTGGGAACCCCAATTCTTGAGCTGAAATACTTTCATACATCAAGATGCAATCGTCTCACAAGAGGAACACCATTAAAAAATACAATTACTATGGAAAACTAAGACCTTTTGCAGGAGAACAGACATCATGGTTTCCATTAAAAGCTCGTTCCTTTTTCATGTTCACCTTCTCCAACTTTAAAATAAAAGTGACTTCAATTTCAAGTGACCTTTTAAAAAGTCCACATATCAAGCCCCATAAATATTCAAAATATTCAGAATGAAGCCTAGTCCTGGAATATTAAGTTGGATATGCCTGAAATTCAGAAAAGCCTATTGC
The DNA here is from genome assembly GCF_011800145.1 of Mirounga leonina. Lineage (NCBI taxonomy): Eukaryota > Metazoa > Chordata > Mammalia > Carnivora > Phocidae > Mirounga > Mirounga leonina. The sequence continues at coordinate 31,703,052 of NW_023270855.1, read as the reverse complement.
TCTTTCTTTAAATAGCCAACTTAGAAAATGACTCATATTTTCTTCACAAACTCACTTTATGTTATTGTGGAAGAGGGTTTTACAAACCACGCCATGAGTTAATAAGGCTGAACCAAAAGCTTTCAGAAGGATTTGGCTCTCTTTCTTTCCTTCTTTTGTCTTCTTCTCTCCCTCCTTTTTTGAAAGGAGGAGATTAGAGGCAGATTGGGACTAGCAGCATAGGTTTGCATAGGGAGACACAGAGAGTTTGGGGAAATTATTACCTCATGTTACCTAACAGAGTGACAATAATGGTACTTTGGGATAGTGATAGAGCTGTTGAGGATTCCTACAAGTAGCATAATTATTTTTCAAATTAGTTTTGAGGAATGAAAGAAACCAAGATGACTGAAACCATTAAAGCGATCCTAATCAAGAGAGAAAAATCAAACTGTTTTACTCCTAAGACAAGCATAAAAAGTAGTCACCAAAGTGATATGTGATTGAAAAGTGGGAGGAAAATTCATTTTACCCTTTCCTATGGGACCACTGAAGACAATTTAAGGCAAAAAAAAATAAGCTGCTATTTTTGTGGGATTTGGGGCCTGTATTTATATGCTGGTGATTTGTTTGTAATGAATACATGGTTAAATAAAATAGATAAAACTGAGGAGACATAGAAATATATTTTCCCTGAAGGAAAAAAAAAAATAAGCATTCAAAAGAGAAGTGGTGTTGAAAACAATGGCAACTAAAAATCATTCAAGGGGGCGCCTGGGTGGCTCAGTTGGTTAAGCGACTGCCTTCGGCTCAGGTCATGATCCTGGAGTCCCCGGATCGAGTCCCGCATCAGGCTCCCTGCTCAGCGGGGGGTTGGCTTCTCCCTCTGACTCTCCCCCCTCTCATGCTCTCTCTATCTCATTCTCTCTCAAGTGAATAAATAAAATCTTTAAAAAATAATAAAAAAATAAAATAAAAAAATAAAAATCATTCAAGGACTCCCAAGTGTCTATTTCAGGAGGAGAGGAGCCTGTAGAGGACTTATTATAGGTTGGAAGTATCAGTGTGAATTCACAGTTGTTGACATACAAACTGAAATAAAGATACAGATGTAACGTGTACACAAATATGCATTTCCTGGTATATCCATGGAGGGGCTGTGAAATAATGGTACCCCAGTACCATTGAGCACACAATATCCAGATCTTGGTTTCTAAATACAACTCTTTAATAAAAAGAATCAGAGCTCCTTGGAGAAATGACTGATTCCAGGGATGGGACATGGAAACAAAAAGATGTGCCTGGAATATCTTGTGGTGCCAGAAAATAAGACATGGCTAAAAAAAATTATAGGAGGTGTGGCAAAAGGACACATGAATCAGCCTGAAGGGGCTATTCTGGCTAAACCTGAGACAATTTTGAGCAAAACAAAGAAATGACAGTAACTGATTATAACCTATAGAATAAAAGTAACTATGTGAGTCCATACAAATAAATGAATAAGTAAAAAGAAGAGAAAGAAAAGTTCCTCCTCATAGAATTCAACTAATAAATACAAAAGTAATGATTCAATTAGAGAATCCCCATTTGGCGATCTCCACAATAATAACTGTTCCTGGTAAAAAGCATTAGTGGGTGCTAAAATAAACCAGCAGAAGTATCATGGAAAAAGATGATATTTAAATTGTTTAATGAGATCTCCCTATAAGATATACTATTCATTACAAAGGGAAAAATAGTGATTTTTGAAGTGGAAAAACCTGTTAAGCACATTCACCAAGTGATCAAAGCTAACAAGCATCATTAAGAATGAGACAAGTAGACCACGTGGTTCCCAATATAATGTACTGAGAAGGATACAATATTACTTCTGTGACATTCCTGTCAAAAATGCAAACTAGGATTCTCATCATGAAGAAACATCACATTATCAGATAAACCCAAATTAAGGAATATTCAGGAAAGCAGCAGGTCTACATTTTTAAAAAATGTCACAATCACAAAAGACTAGGAGTCAGAGGAATTGACATCAAGGAAACACCAAGAGGCATGACAACTAAATGCGAGGCAGGATCCTGGAATGGAACATGAACCAGAAAAAAAAAGGACATTGTCGAAATTTCAGTAAGTTCTGTATATCAGAAAGAGTACTATATCAATGTTAATTTTCTGGCTTGATAACCGTACCTTGCTTTTCTAAGAGAATGTCCTTAATTTTTTAGAAATTACATACTAAAGTATATAGAAGCAAAGGAGCATCATTGTCTGCAATGTATTTCAAAAAAAAATTCAGAAAAAAAATTGTATATAGAGAGAGAATATGATGAAGCAAGGCCAAGTATGAATATCTAGAGAATCTAAAGGAAGAGTGTAAAGGAATTCTTTATACTATGATTGCAACGTTTTTGCAAATCTAAAGTTATCTCAAAATTGAAAGTTAAAAAAAAAGACACACATACCTGCACGCACACACACACCAATTTGAGTTCAAATCTCAGCTCTACCACTTGCCAGTACCCTTGAACAAATTGCTTGGCCTCGTTGAGATTCAGCTCCTTTGTTCAGTGGAGATGGTCTAACTTTGTGTGCTCTCTGTGAGGACCAACAACATGCTGCAGAGTCTACAGCCCAAGACCTGGCTCAGAAGGCTTTTATAAGCCTAGCTACTGTTCCTTCTGGAGACTCCCAAATAGAGCAATACAACCAGAGGGAGTTACTGTTTCAAAGGCAATTCCGGGAGCACCAGAGGTGCTGTGAACACTAGTGACACAATGCTGTTCTATCAGGAGCTGGGACACAGGCACCTCACACCTGCTTTTAAATGAGGCCTTTTGTTTTTTTTTTTTTTTTTTTTTAATGTTTCTGCACAATTGAAGGTGGCATTACTCTTTTCAGAGTGGGAGGCTAAATGCAACTGTGGGTGGGGGCTTCTTTAGAAGATTCTTTTTTAACTTTTAAATCTGTCTCAGAGTATCTAAAAATAATACATCCTTTTGCCAAGCCCCCCTCTGCTCCCAGCTCCTCAGCTGTCCTGTCCCTTGGCCTTTTCTTCCCCTGGGCCCTTCAACATCTTTCTCCTCCCATCCTTTTGGCTAGTCAGTCGTGAGCCACCCCCATCATCTCCCCTCTTATTTGTTTTGCTTTTGTTTTGGAAAAAAAAAAAATTAATTCCAAGTGAACAAAAAAGATGCGTGGGAAGGAAATAAATGGTGAACTCTTAGTTACTCCACCAACTGCCTAGTTGTAAGTTCTTCCCCCAACTCGCACTAAGCTTCTGAGCAACCAGAAATTACAGAGGATTCTAACTGGAAGCCCAGATGATTCTAACTGAAAAGAAAATGAATAAGGGGAGGGGAATGTATTCTTATTATTCATGAGCCCTGGAAAAAATATCCCCAAAAATGTCAGTTTTATGCTATTAAAAAGTTACAGTAAAAATGTGATAATTATAGATTTTTCCATTACAATGTATTTTAAACATCATAAACTGTCATTTATTGTCATTATTTTAATGGTGAAGAATGTTTATAACTCAATCTGAATTAATTCCCAAATGTATCGTCTTGAAAAGGGGGGAGGAATCTTTTCTATTTTATTTCAATGTGATTTTTCAGTATTCAACAGTTCAAAATGTGGATCCAGGAAGAAAAAAAATAATTGCAAAGATCACAGAGGGTTGAAATGAACCTAATGGGGTACATAAAATCTCAAAAATCACTTTCCTGAGAGATCTTCTATGATTTTAGAAAAGTGAAAACAAGGAAAATCCACTATTTTGTTTTCCAGTGCTCATGAGAAAGGGCCGTGTTTGGGAGTGGGGCAACATCTGCTAAGGGAGAAGCCAACTTCCAGACACAGGGCCAGCTCTGAAAGACACATCTTTCAAATCAAGGCTTCAAGTATAAACTATCTCCGAGGTGGGAGAGACCTAGTTTCAGGTCAGTAAAACACCTTGGGGGCCTGATAGCCCTAAGGAGCTGCTGGTAACATTTCTGAGCTGTACTCTGTCCTTCATTTCATTCATGCACTGATTTTTCATTCATCTTCTATTCACCAAATATTTACTGAGCACTTAACTCACCAAATGCTGTGCTAGGTACTCTTACCAGGATGAGTGAGACAGGCCTGGCCCGAGGCCACATCATGTGCCAGCCGGTCTTGGCTTGTCTGAATTCCCAGAATTTCTGAGAAGGAGGAGGATTAGCAACCTTTACTTGATGGCAAAGTTGGGCCCAGAGGAATTCAGTTATTTTCTTAGATGCAAACATTTGCAAGAGAGGGAGAGAGGTACTTGTCAACAAGTCAGGGCAGAGCGGGGAAGAGAGGAGAGGGCAGAAGGTCTAGTCCCCCCCCCCCACGCCCCGCCAGGTACAGCCATCCTTCGTGTCTGCATGTGTACACGTGGGCATGGGGGTGCAGAGAAAGAAAACTGAGAAGAGAGAGGGAAAGTGGGGGAAGGGAGGAGGAAGGGAGGTGTGAGAGGAAGGCAGTGCTTCTCCAAGTTTGGTTCCTGAATGTTCCCATCAGAATCACCAGACGGGTTCATGTATTTATTTATTAAAAGATTTTATTTATTTAATTGACAGAGAGAGAGAGCACGCAGCAGAGGGAGAGGGACAAGCAGGTTCCCCCACCGAGCAGAGAGCCTCATGCAGGGCTCAGTCCCAGGACCCTGGGATAATGACCTGAGCCGAAGGCAGATGCTTAACCCACTGAGCCACCCAGGTGTCCCCGGACGGGTTTATTTAAAATGAAGATTTCTGGGTCCCAACCCAGGTCTACTGAACCTGAATCTGCCATATGGAATCCTGGGATTTGTATTTTAAACAAGGTTCTGGGTGGTTCCACATATTAAAATTTAACATCCAGGCCTCTTAGAGAACCTAAGGGCTCCTTTTTACTGTCGAGTTGGCTGAGGTCCATAGTGAACAGATGCCTTCAAAGCCTGGTCACAGCGGGGCTGGAGCCAACTCTGCACACTTCTCTTCATCACACTCCTTCCCGGGGCACTAAGAAAGCCAGAGTGAACTTTAAGTCAACTAAAAGTCAACTCAGGTAGAGCTCCTCATTGGTAAAATGCCCCACTGAAGGAACTATAAGCTAGTCATTTATACTTTTATTGAGGTGCCAGCATAGCCTATCCAAATATTAACTGTGGATGGATTCCAACCAAGAGATCCAAGACTGTATAATTCACAAGCCATGCTACTTACTGAGTGACGCTAATAAGTATGTGCTATTGCTTAATTATGCCCTGGTTTATGAACTATCTAGTAATAAACTAGGAAGACCCCAATTAAACAAACAGATGTGGGGAGTGTGTGTATTTATGTGTTTTTTGAGAAATGTAAAAAAGATCTTAATGAGTGAAATTGAAGTAATAGCAAGCACACATGCCAGGCATCTTCTCTGTCTCCTTTCCAGTAACCTGGATCACTTGTCAAAACTTCCCAAGAGAAAGAGGAAACTCAAATATCCACAAACACTGTAATTTTAGTGTTTCTGCCAACAGGCTGAGTGTACCCCACTGTCCTTGACACTCAGTCCTGGCTGAGTCATCAAGACAGTGATAGATCTGTAGTAGCCCGTATCAGCGGTCAGCAAACTGTTTCCTTAAGAGAGAGTAAATATTTTAGGTACTGCAGGGCACACGGCCTCCATTGCAACCACCTTACCATTACAACGTGAAAGCAGTCAGACACAACATGTAAACAGATGAGTAGGTCTGTGTTCCAATAAAGCTTTATGTAGAAAAACTGGCAGTGGACCAGCTTGGGCCTTCAGCATGCTCTATTGTACTGGTTATTAAGTGATTGGCTCTCAGCACCAAATAGACCCTTTGATACTCTCTGAGATAAACGGCACATTGATGTATTGACAAGAAAGATGTCCACAGTATTTTAGCTGGGGAAAAAAAAATCACACTCTTTATAGCAACATGATTTTTTAAACAAACTCAAGAAACAAGTATCAAAAAGGATAATACAGTTTCCCCTTATCCATGGTTTTGTTTCCTGCAATTTCAGTTACCTGTAGTCAACCATGGTCCAGAAGCAGATGATCCTCCTCCTAACGAATCATCTGAAGTTCAATAGCAGCCTACCGTTAGGACAGAATGAGTATGTCATTCACCTCACTTCATCTCATCACGTAGGTATTTATCATTTCACATCATTATGAGACGAAGGGTGAGTACAGTAGGAGAGAGACCATATTCATGTAACTTTTGTTCCAGTATATTATTATAATTGTTCTATTTTATTATTAGTTATTGTTGTTAATCTATTACTGTGCTTAATTTATAAATTAAACTGTATGATGGGTATGCATGTATAGGGGGAAAATGTATATGTAGCGTTTGGTACTATATACAATTTCAGGCATCCACAGGGGGGTCTTGGAATGTATCCCCCACAGATCAGGGGGAAATTCTACACTACAAAGGATTCAGAGGAGTAACTTCTGGAAAAAAAGACCAGGAGTGGAAAGAGAAGATGACTCTGGCTTTTACTTTTTTAACTTCATACCCTTTTCTGGTAATCTTTGAATTTATTAATGTGAACATATGTTACCTTTCTATGTTGAAAAATATAACAAAGGAAAAAGAGTTTGGGATCTTATGAATGCTGGACGTTAAACCCTTTCTACTAGTTCCCACCTGAGCCTAACAAGGGTGCTACAGTCAAGGAATCATTCATTCATTCATTGCATGCATACATTGAGCACCCACTATGTGCCAGATACTAGATTAGAGGCAAGGGAGTCATGGTGTTTTGAGTCTCGGTTGGCAAACAGACATTAATCAAATAATTATACAAGTCAAGTTAAAATGACAACTGAGATGAGTGATATGAAGGAGACAAGACATTATTCATTCCTTCAGTGAACGGTTTGTCGAGCACCATAACCCACGATTTCTGGAATATGAAATCTGTAGCAGTGAATACAGAAAGATGAGAGGAGGAGATAGGCGTGACACGCTGATGAGTGTAGACTCAGGTGTTTCTACCTAGTGTTATCATCTACTTACAATTTCCTTGAAATCACTATGAATATGAAATCATGACAGCTGTTTTCAAGGAGCTGGAAACTGAAGTTCGGTGATACAAGGCATTTAGAAGTTTTCCTTGGCTAAATTTCTGCACTAACTTTGCCTGTTCCTTTCACACCCTCAGAATCAGGGATGGGCTAGATGCTCTGACCTTACTGTCTTGTCAGTCACTTCCTGTTGGCATTCTTCCTAATGAGATGCCAAGGGCAGAGACCATGTCTTCTCTTGTACTTGGTGGAGGCACCATCTTTTGAGTTGTGTGCCCAGTGCCTTCTCTGGAAATGGCTTGCCCTGTCTAAAGGGACAGAATGCCTGCAGCATTTAGAACAGGGACAAAAGATGGGGCACCTGGGTGGCTCAGTCGTTAAGCATCTGCCTTCAGCTCAGGTCATGATCCCAGGGTCCTGGGATCGAGCCCTGCATCGGTCTCCCTGCTTGGCAGAAGCCTGCTTCTCCCTCTCCCACTCCCCTGCTTGTGTTCCCTCTCTTGCTGTGTCTCTATCTGTCAAATAAATAAATAAAAATCTTTAAAAAAAAAAAAAGAATAGGGACAAAAGAGAGTGGATTGTAGAGTCCATTGGCTCAGGAGATGTAGGCCTCCATGTGTTCTTTTATGTGGACTAAACAGAGGCAAGTCAGCAGCCCTTGGAGAGAAAGAATAGTGCAGGCCTGCAGTGAGAAGACAACCAAGGACAGATCATTCCACCCTACGTTCTTCCGAAGGCCCTGTGACATCCTTCAGTTGGATTCCATAAGACATCATTCTATACTTAGAGTAAATCCTCCCTTTCCATGTAAGCAGCTATAAATCAGTAGAACACTAACTCATGATTCATACAGGTGTATATTCAAAACTATTTACTATTTTTCTTTTCTTTTTTTTTTAATAATCTCTACACCCAGTGTGAAGCTAGAACTCATGACCCTGAGATCAAGAGTCCCATTCTTTTCTGACTGAGCCAGGCAGGCACCCCTACTATTTCTGGACCATAAGGGTTTTTACTTGCTGTGCTTTCAAAACCAAAGCAAATCCTGAGGTTATTATTATTATTTTTTTTCTCCAGAATGTTTTTCCAGAAAGTTTCTATCAGTCTGGTGGAAGTTGGAGGCCAAATGGTGTCATTTCAGAAACTGATATAATTTTTAAAAGCCAGAAATAGCGATAGAAGAGCAGGGCAGGAGGTACTACATAAAAGTCCCTTAAATGACCTCTCCTGTGCCCTTTGGGCAACATGGTTCACATACCAAATCTGCCAATCACTGACTGTGTGACCCTGGATGAGTCGCTCGCCCTCTCTTACAGTAGCCTCATTTGGATACATGAAATACTACCTGATCTACAGAGCTGTTGGGAGGCTAAGTGAAAAACTATTTGGAAAGCACCTCACATATAGTAAGTTGTCAGTTAAAAGTGGCTCTAAATATTAAGTTTATCATTAGAGATAAGATCCTAAAAAGATCACATGGTAGAGTGGAAAGAGCATTTGAATGCTACTCAGAGGACCTTCATTCAGGTCCCTTGCCCTCACTGATTAGCTATCTGGCCACACTGGTTACTTCCTCACCCCAAGCCTGTAACTTTGTGAATAAAATGACGTTCCCTCCACCTGAAGCGCTGCCCCACATTATCGTGTCATGGAAACCCTAACTGTAATTCACAGATCATCTCAGTCTTGACTTCTTCAGAAACACTTCCCTGGTTTCCCCAATCAGAGACCTTTCCATTCTTTATATAAGTGAACATTGCGCATGAGCCTCTCCTATAGGAATTATAAGGATCTGCCCTACTTTACAGATGCAACACTCCTCCATTTCCTTCTGTTTACCTTGTTTAAAGACAATGCATCTTTCAGTTACATAAGAATTAAGGCTTAACATTCACTATAAATGTCAACAACGTATTTAATTGGATAATGAACTTGGCTCATAATCAGTACTAGGCATACCATTCACTGTTATATGCTAACACATAGAAAAGTGCCTGGTACACGGTAGGTACTCAATAAATATTTGTTGAATGAGTAAATAAATATTCAGACTTGATCAGGAAGGAGTACATAAGACAATATTTGCAAGAGAATGTGTTTTTAGGCCAGTTTAGTTTGCCCAAATGTGGGCTTTGAGGTTGAAAAGGACCTGGGGACTTAGAAGAACAGCCCCAAGTGTGATGGCAAGGTCACTATGAATGGTCATCTATGACATGGAATCCATTGTTTGGTGGGGGACGGATGACAGCTGGCTACATAATTCCAAATGGTTCCATAGGGTGATTTTGAATATGGGGGGATTAGCTCAAAAATGCCTTTTTTTTTTTTTTTTTTAAGATTTACTTACTTGAGAGAGGGATGGGGGAGAGAGAGAGAGAGAATGAGAAGGAGTAGGTTGAGGAATCAAAAGCAGACTCCCTGCTAAGTGCAGAGCCAACATGGGGCCCGATACCATGACCCATGAGATTATAACCTGAGCTGAAACCAACAGTCAGACACTCAATCAACTGAGCCACCCAGGCGCCCCTCAAGTATGGATCTTATAAAGAGTATCAGTGGTCTTACAAATACAAGTAATTAATCTTTGTTGGCTTTATGAAACATTTACTTTCTTTAGAGCACTTACCACAGTTTATCCTAATTTTATTGGCCTGCTTAGTTCCCTTTTTGTTGTTGTTTTTGGTTGTTTCCCCAACAGACCACGAGCTCTGAGTAGGAGGGAACTATGACTCTGATCCACTGTTGTATGTGTACTGCCTGGCACAAAACAGATGAAGCTCAATAAACGTTGAATGAATAAATGAGCAGATGGCGGGCTGGATAGATGGTGGAGTGGATAGATGAAAGGAAGGAAGCCAGAGAGCCAGCCAGATGGCCTTTTGGGTCACAAATCCAAACAATAAAATCAGGTCTTAACAACAACAAAAAATCAGTCTCATTGCATTATAGGAGGGGTGAGAGGCTTACCCATCTGTAGATGATAGGACAATAACAAAAATATGTGAATTATAATAGATGGGATAACAACAACAGCAGTACCAAGAGAAGCCAGCCCTGATATACAGCACTTATTGCATGCAAGGCACTGCTCTAAATGCTTTACATATATAAAAGTGAATATTCTTTCTTGATTCAGAAACAAAACTGTATCTACCAAAAAAGGAATCTGAACATGACTACACACACACACAGAAAACAATGGTCTATATGACCTCATATCATTTAATGCTAGAAGCAAATTTAACCCTTTACTAAGTGCCCAACCAAGACTACATGGATTCCTAACCTGAAAATCTGAAAAAACAAATCCTCAATTTGTTTCCCGAAAAGCTGTCACTGCCCCACTTCATACCCGCCACTGGAGAAACTATTTTCCAAACCCTTCTACAGTTTGGGAATACTAAATAAGCCCTAATGAGTTCAAAAGTTGGTAATGACATTGCTAATTTGGTGGCTCCTTTGGCAGCAAGTCAGTCTCCTTCCTCAAAGGAAAAATAGGATTATCAAGTGAGCTGGAATAATTTTCTTTACATGATTGATGGGAAGAACAAGTAATCACCTTTGAAGTGCCACAGCATATAATACCCTCTTCAGTGTTCTCTTTCTTCTTCTGACACCTATGAGTAATTGAAGAGAAGGGAGCCTCTTAGAATGACCAATGAAGTGAAGATGACAACCCTCTCTCTGCTGTCTACCAAGAGAGTGACAGGCTGAGGTCTTGGGTAGTTGAGAGCTGACATGATGTAAGGAGTCTTTGATGGGCTCCTCTGATGCTGGGCTCAGCATGTACCTGCTACCAATCAGACCACAGAGGCTTTGGGTAAAACACAGATCAGAGGAGACAAGCATCATTGCTTCTTAGAAGCCAAGAGCCTGTGGCCCTGCCGTGAGAAGATCTGCTCTCTGAGTTTGGAGTGAAGGTAAAATTCTCATGGTAGAAGTGAAGGAAATCAATGAACAAAGCAAGATGGAGCAGGAGTGAAACAATGAACGCTATTTTGAAATCTATCTCATCACACCCATCCATAACAGATTAGCCATAATGTTCAGACTGACAAACAAAGGACCATTAGCCTCTTGGCCCCAACTTAACTGGCGCAGTGACAGACAGTCCTCCCCTTGGAAAAGGCACTGCTCCACAGCAGCTTACTTAGTAAAGAGAGCTTTGCAGATGCAAATAACTTAGCTGAAGCAGAGCTGACTCTCACAAACCTTAAGAAGCACAATGATCAGGCAGTTGAGAATTTTCATTCTCGCAAGCTCACTTGTCCTGAATTCTGCTGAAGCCTGACAGGGAAGGCTAACCTGCTATAAGTAAAATGCTTTGAGGATAAATGTCACCTAAAATACCCCTGACCAGGTCCTAGAGCCAGCTGACTAGAGAACACATGTGGCATCCTGGGGTGATGAGGGGTAGGAGGGCTGTTGAAGACTCCATGTCATCCGGTAGGATACTCCTCTCTAGGGCCTCCCTTGTATAGAAGAGAATTATGTTGGTTTTGGGGGTATACCTTGGTACCTCCAATCTGCTGATCGGTGTCAGGTGTCTGCCCTTTGGTAGTTGGGACCCACACACCCCATCACTCCTGGTCATAAAAGAAAGACAAAGGTCTTTTAAGAAACAGTACAGCAACAATTTCCTCTGGATAGTCTGCAACCAAGTAATGGCCACCGTTCTCAGAAGCCGTGCCTAGAATATGGCAAACACTCAATCTATAACTGTAAATGAATCAGGAAGGAAGGAAGGGAAGAAGGAAGGATTATACAGTACAGCTGTTTCGTAAATGCAATTGTTTTACACTAATTTAATTATATCTGCTTGGTACCATGTGAGAATTTATTACATCGAGATCTTTCCTCCTCATATGACATGGCCTCAGAACACCACCAACTTCTTCATCTGATTCTCAGCTCAAGAAACAGTGATGTGTGCCAAAAAGAGAGGACAGACTGGCCATAGTAGATACAGAGAGCAATGCTATGTCTTCCTAACACTTAGGGATGATGTATGAGATTTTCAAGGTCATTTTTTTTACTATACAATTTCTAGGTTAAGACCCAATGTTAAACAAAGAACCATGTAAAACATGGTAGCATTTCTCGGGTGATTCAATCCACGGTTGCCTTTTTTATACCAAACATTTATCTCAGACAAAGAATGAGTAGAGTAAGAACAAAGTCTACAAGAAATCATCAGGAGAGGATTATGGAGCAGAAGGAAAAGAAGGCAGAGAGAAACATGGGCAGACTCATCCCAAGTCTATCAAGATGGGCTGAGATGTCTGAGCTACCTGGAACAGCAAAATAATAATAAAAATAAGAATAGCAACATTTACTGTGAACAAAGAACCCTATAAGCAAATAAAATATCAGCACTAATGGTCTTATTAGCTGCCTATAAGTAATTTTTCATGTAATATCAGGGATCAGAGAGAAGAAAATAGATTATGCATTATTCAAACTGAATATATTTAATGCTAGAACCAGCTTGAGGCCAAAGACATTTGTTCTCAAAGAGGGGGGAACTGCAAATGGAAGAAGAGCTGTGCTTTATGCCCAGACATCATGAACTGGGGGAAGAAAACAAGGAAACCACTGCCTCATTTATGAGGTGCTGTACTAGTTCTCTGCCCGCTGTATTACCACCATTTAGTGGCCTTCAACAACACACGTTTATCATCTTATTCTTCTGTAGGTTGGAAGTATGACCTGGGTCTTACTGGGTTACCATCAAGGTGTGGGCAGAGCTGAGATCCTATCTGGAGGCTTCTTTTCCAGCTTTTAAAGGCTGCCCACATCCTTTAGCTCATGCCTCCCTCCATCCACCTTCACAGTCATCAACAATAGGTCAAGTCCATTTCCCAGGGCATCACCCTAATCTCCTCTTCCATCTCCCTCTTCCACTGTCAGGACTCCTATGATTACACCAGGCCCTCTGGGATAATCCAGGATAACCTCCTGATTTTAAGGTCAGCTATTAGCCACCTCAATTTCTTCTGCAGCTTTAATTCCCCATTGCCAGGTAATGACACTTACTCAGCTTCTAGGGATTAGGACATCTTTGGACAGAGGGATTCTGTATTCTGCCTACTAAAGACATCAATATTTCAGATTTACTTCTTTTTTGTTGCTTTCTTTTTTCATCTGTTCATCTCCAAACTATCATGATGTTAAATATATGTACTCTCAGCAAAAAACAACAACAACAAAAAACAAAAACAAAAAACAAACAAAAACAGAAAACCAAAAATAAGCAAATACCACTGAGGGAGGAAAAACAGGATATACTGTCCAGAAACATCTGAATTTACCCAGTACACAGTTTCGAAGGCAGTCTACCCACTGACGGCATTTCCCTCAAGTTTGCAGTCATTTATTTTGTGATATGTCCTATATTTGGAAAATGATTTCTAAGGAGTTTCATTGTTATTAGCAGTCTAGACACTTATGATAAATTAAAACCCCATTAAGTGTGAAGGTATCAAAACAAGAGCAGAGCCGCCTTCCACTGCATATATTTTAGGATGACAGCCCTCCTCCATCTGACTTCCTCACCAAGAACAGCTCATCAAACTCAGTTCTAGTGACAGAGCTCAACCAGCACCTATTTTTGTAGTACCTGGAAAAAAAACAAAACAAAACAAAAAAAACACACAGGCAGTACATCTGGTACGGAAATGAAATTAAATACAACAATATTGAGGCATCAAACACTCAGATCCATTTCATTGTTTCCTATCCAGAAACACCCTAACCGAAGGTGGCATTCCAAGGTTAAATCCCAGTTCTGACAGTCTCTCATGTCAGACACCTGTCAAAATGTAATAAGACACTTGTGGAAGGAAGAGGGATGCCAAAAGCGTATCAGATTTCCCAAAGCGTGATCCCTAAATTGGAGGATTCATGTCACCGAGCAAACGGGGTGGTAGCTGGGTGCCGCTGGGACTGCGCCAGCATTTGCAGGAGAGGAAGAGTAAAACAGAGAAAGATGACACCTTGGAAGGAAGTGCCATAGTGTTTTAAGTTCAGCAAATGATGACAATAAGCATGAAAGGACCACTCTGAACGGGCTTAAATTTCAGAATTCGGCCCTGGAGTCCTGATCCCAGTTAGAGGCAAGGAATTATTTTTTAGTATCTGTTTTACATAATTAAGGGGCAGTGGCTTTCATGCAGATGAGGCTTTGAATGTTCACAACACCAAATGGGCTTCATTAGCTTAGCTGGGCAATTAATGAAGCCGGAAGTAGAAAGCCAAGATAAAACCTTATCTTCAAAAAGTTCTGAAGGAGGGATCTCTGATAGTCGAGACGCAGTGATGATGCATTTCGTACACTTATTCACTGGAAGGCAAAACTTCTATAGTTCATGATAGCTTTGAAAGCAGCGCATACATCCTATTTAAGCCGCAAATGAGAGAAACAGGTGGTGCGTTTAAGGCTTTGTAGAAAGTCTTGAAGTATTTCCCAAACATTTGTAGGTTTCACGAAGCCTTTCTCTTGTTATTGTAAATGGCTTTTCTATTGTTTTCCAATTGCTTTCCTCATTTCCCTCCCATGTGCATTTCAAAGGAAATTGGAGAGCTTTAAAATGTGGCTAAATATAACAGCCCTGAACTAACAGTGAATAAAACCTCAAGAAATTACTTGAGATGCATATTCTTCCTCTTCTGGTTAGGAAACTGCAATATCACAAATGAGCTATGCTCTGGAGAAAGGCTATTTGTTTACAAGATGCCAAGCACAGGCAGGCCGAGCTCTGGCTGCAGGAACTGAATCCAATTCTCAGCTATTTCAATGCAGATTTTTTTTCTAGATAACCACCTACCCACGTTGAAGAATCAGATAAATCAAATGTCTCACGGGTTGAGAAAGGCTAAACCATAGCCTATTCACTCTGCAAAGGACCATCCAAGTGGGCCCACTCTGGTAGACCTACGTCATTTTGAAGATGAGAAATAAAAGAGGTTAGCGACTTCGTCTGGAGTATCACTGACTCACCAAGAGTCAGGAGTAAATTCCAGGGCCCCTGTTTCTTAGGCTGGGCTCTCTGCATTCCTCCAAACCACCTCCTAGGCTGCCAGCTTCAGGAAGAAGGGAGTCCCAGAAAGATTAGGGTTTACAAGTATATACCTGGAAGGCGTCATCTGTTTCTCAGCTTGTTATCTGTTTATCTTCCTTTCTCACAGACATTCTGGTCGCAGGCTTCTGTGTTGTTTTTATGTGTTTCCCTCCCTCTTCCTTTGTTCAAATTGAGCAGGTACTTGGACTCAAAGAAAGTGCTAGACTCAAAGAAATAAAGTGTTGGATAAATAGAGAGCACAAACTTTAATGTCATGTTTACAGAGCAAATGGTATTAGGCCCCAGAGACTAAGAAAAGCTCAAACTGGGGGAGGGACAGGAGGACACAAGAGGGCCTAACTCTAGGGTACAGAGGGAATAGAAAAACAGACCTTGAAATGGGTCCCCATCTAGAATTCCATGTGACCAGCTGAAAGCTTACCTCAATATCAAGTGAGGACCTTCACAGGCCAGGGCCCCCAAACCTCAATCCCATTACCAGCTCAACCTGGACTGGCTCATCCTCTGTAGATAATCCAACATCCTATGGTTTGGGAGACCTACAGCAATCCAAACTGAGGGTGGGGAACTTGAAAGGATAAGGAGGGGAAATTTTACTCCTTGACATTCAAAATGGGTCTGAACAGAATGAGTGGGGAATTTCCCCCAGAGCCCAGGGCAGTATTGCACAGAGGGCACACCTCCCTCTCATGTATATTATGTTCATTTGGTGTCTCTCCAGCCTGTTTTCTAGGATGGCCTCCAGTAAATATCCCATTGCCTCACCACTTGTTATCTCATCTGATCTTACACTTGCTCTGACTTCTAATGTGAAAAGGCTTGCTCTATAGTAGTTTGCTTAGATCCATCTGGTGACCCTGGAACTCAAGGCTTCTCCAATCTACCCTTCATACCTCCTCTCTGTGCCCCAAAACTCAATATGGCAGCCAAACGAGAATCACATACTATTGCCAGAACATGCCCCACACTTGCTTCTACTACTAGTCTTTGTCTTCCAGGTCCTCCTCCATGAAAAGCTCTCCCTTCCCCCATCTTCACCTCTTGATAATTTACCCATGTGTCATTTAAGAACTTTTGACATTTGAGGGGCGCCTGGGTGGCTCAGTCATTAAGCGTCTGCCTTCGGCTCAGGTCATGGTCCCGGGGTCCTGGGATCGAGCCCCGCATCGGGCTCCCTGCTCAGCAGGACGCCTGCTTCTCCCTCTCCCACTCCCCCTGCTTGTATTCCCTCTCTCGCTGTCTCTCTCTCTCTGTCAAATAAATAAATAAGTAAATAATCTTAAAAAAAAAAAAAAGAACTTTTGACATTTGAAATGATTCATAGATGGAATGGGATGGCCTTGGAGAAGAAGAGTCCCTATCACTGCAGGTGTTCAAGGAGAAAGGTAAGACAACATGTTGAGACTCTATCAGATAAAGGTTGGGCTACAGCAATGACAATGGTGAGAGCTAACTAGGTTCCAGGAACTGTGGTAAGCATGGGCCATACATCATCCTCACAACGACCCCAGGTAGGAGGTACAATAATTCTCATTTTATAGGTGAGGCCAGAAATATGCCCATGGTCACTCCACTGGGATTCAGATCAAAGCAGTAGGACTGAAGAGCCAGGTATTAGCTGATGCCCTTCTATACGTCTAATGGTCCTTCCAATACTGTGATCATGGCATTTTATAATGTCACTGTTGCTCCCTGGGTCCCTCTCTCACTGCCTGAGTGGAATGCAACCCCTCTTTCCTCTGTACACTCTTGGCTCTTTTCTGGTAATTATTTCATTGGCTTCACCTGACATATCATCTCACCAACTGGAATATAATCTCCTAGGGAGAACTCTCGTGGATCTACCCACGGAGCAGTCGCCCTGCCTGAGTCAGGGCAGCCGCTAAAATTTTCTTGAAAGAACACCTCCCACAATGTTTCGCATACCATAGCAAGCTATAAATGGTGGTTGTATGTGTTGAAGATCACGATTCAAACAGCTGTCAAGAGCCAAAGTTTCTAATAGTAACAGCCTAGAGGCCCCTTTGCTGAGAGCACCACTCTGACCTTGACGAGATGGCCAGTCAGACAATCTGTTCTCACCAGGCTCGGAGTGGGACTGAAAAGCCTTCTTCTTCAGCCAAGAAGTGCTGTTATAAAATTCTCTGTGATTGTCTGAAACCATTAAATTCTTTACTGGTGCCAAGGCTCAAACAAAATCATTTGCTTTTGGCATTTGGACAAGTCCAGAATTATGTTATTGATAAAAACTAGTCTTTAAAAATCGTAAGTTGTTTCCACCTGCAGGCATATTCAGGAGCCTTTCTGCCTCACATTGACCTTGATTGAGTGGTTTGAGTCATCACTCCAGGGAGTTCCCTCCCTACCCTTGCATCAAAAACATCATGGATTGCTGGGATTGCTCTGTCTTGGAGTAGAGGGAGCTGAGAAGACAAAGGTCAGCTGGGGTGGGGTGGGGGGAATGAATTCATTCTACTCCTATTCATGGTAAATTCATGATTTCTTTTCTTATCCTTAAAACTAAAAGGTAGTCATGTTAGAGACCATCAGCTATGACAACCAGACAAAACTAAAGCAAAGACATGTCCTTGTTTCACATTATTTGCTTCTCCTATTACTGCCTATATGATATCAAAGAACCGCTTCCCCTTTGGACAAAAAGGCAGTTACATACAAAGCCATTTATGGCTAACGTCCTGATTCTACCGGCTAGAAACATACACTGGTTCAAATTCCTGTTGGTTCTACTTCCAAAATATAGTCTGATACTGTCCACTTCTTTCTATCCCAAACTCTACCAGCCCAGAGCACCGCTGTCTCTTCCCTTGGGAGTATCGCAATACCCTCTCCTCACTGGCCTCCCAGTTTCCACTCCTGTCCCACCCTTCCATTTTGCATACAGCAACCAGAGTGACCTTCTACAAATATAAATTGTCTCACTTCTACCACCTGCCTCAATGGCTTTCCATGGCATGGAGTATAAGCAAGCTCGAGCACGAGCCCTTAAGATGTAATGTAGCACCTGTCCAGATGGTTGCCTGCACTTCAGGCCACTCCCCGTCAGCCCTCCTACACTCCAGGCTTCTCTCACAGGTGAGCACTCACTGGTCCATAGGCCTAGGGCTCTCTTCGGTCACCTCTCCAAAGAACAGCTTCCCGTCATCCTTCGGATCTCTGCTAAGTGTCACCTCCTCAGAACATCTTCTCTGACTCTCCATTCTACAAGCACTTCTGCCTACCTTTATTCCATTCCTGCTATTTTCCATCACATTCATTTTTTTTTCTTCCTGGTATTTTTTAAACCATAATCAGCAATTATCTTCCTTATATATTTACTTATTTCCAGTTTTCCCTCCTGGAATTTAAGTTCATGAGAACTTCATGACAACAGACCTTGTCAGTCTCATGTGATACTGCACCTCCTATAAGTCCTGGAATACATCGCAGATACTCAAACAAGAACTGTGGAATGAATGAAAAAATGAACTCAAGTTCTATCATATTACAAGGTCTGCCATTATCTGGGTCTCTGGCACTCCTTCCAGCCTCATCTACCGGCGCTCACTCACACGGACTAATTACATATGGTGCACAGAGCCACCAGCTGCTGCCCAAGTCACTCTTCTCATTGTCTCCATAATGTTACACCAGCTACTGCCTCTGGCTGGGACATCCTTCACCTCTATGCCACTCAAGTCCTACTCTGCTCAAGGCTCAGTTTAACTGTTAACATCCTCCAGGATTTCAAATGTACCTCTGTCCCAAGGCAAAGTTAAATGCAGCAGTAATTTGTTAAAATAGCTCCCTTTCAGTGGGTGGTCCCAGAAGTGTATGAACCAAGGCTAACGCGTACCTTTATCTTGAACACAGTGCCTGGCACACAAGAGAAATATTAGATGAATGAGTGAGTTCAATTTAACTACCACTTACTGTGCACCCTCCATATCCCAATTGCTAGGCTCGGTAGAGGATCCTGCTAAGGGTTTCCCATGTTGGGAGCAGCATGCTTGAGTAACTGCGTTGCACAGTAGATCACTGAGCACAAACGATAAATGAATTCCAGATGAGACACGAGAGCAAAGGAAAATTGACCCTGAGGGAGCTAGTACTTTCTAGTTTCGCTTCTCCTGTTACAGAAACATTTAGTTCAAATGATCAGAAATTTCTTGGGTTTCCAGGAGAGTCTCCAGGTCCCTGGGCATAAACAGTCACAAGCCAAAACCCCCCACCCCCCACGAAGACACAAGAAAGAATCTTCAAATACAATATTCCTGACATGCTCATTAAGCTATTTTGGAAAATTAATGCCAAATGATTAAGAACTGAAAAAAAAAAAAACTTTATGTGTAATGTAATAAAGCATCTCTTAGCAATAAAGGTCACCCATGGCAATAACATTCCTTCTGTAGAGCTTCATTTCTTTTCCATTCTGAGGTTCCTAAAGACCACTGTCATGAAGACCATTATAGGATTCAAGGAAGAATAAAATGAAAAGGATGTGCAGGATAATTTTTCTTTTCTTTCTTTTTTTTTAATACAGAGAAGTGACACACTTACATACCAAAATACATGAGCCCCACGTTAGATAAAATCACAGTTATAGTCAAGGATACATTTCACTGCTTATCCACATCACACACTTGAGGAGGTACTCTACAAGGGAACCGTCAAAAGTCAAACAATTCCCAGAGCACAGGTAGTAGTTAATATTATTCAGCCTTGTAGTATGAAAATTATAAGCTTATGATCCCATGGCTCCATTAAAAAAAAAAAAAAAAAAAAAGTAACACAGCGCACTTCCCAGCTAGATCCAGCCCATTCTTTTTTGAGGCAGCTCTCTTCTCCCAATCTTACCCAGCATCATGTGAGAAGAGATGACCGGGTCCCTATACTGATACACTTCTTTTTACTTGATAAATACATTGTCTCTATTTGCCCCCTCCTACTAATATGTTTCCCTTTGTATTTTATTTGAATATTGTTACAACCAATTTTAATGATGTCTTGCGCGAGCACAATACTATCACGTCTACAAAGCAGATCATTTTCTGAGTTAGAAGGCGTATCTGGTGCGCCGCTTGCAGGTATGTTTGAGGTAGAAAGAAAGCAATTTCTGTGCATAAATGGACCTTTTATCAGATATGTGTTCATATTCCTGTTTCAGATTTATGTCCCTTGATCCCTAAATGGTTTTGTTGAGAGTGAGAAAAGTAGACTCTCTTCCAACCATGCCACAACACAAAAATCAGATCTGTGGGGGGGGGGGGGGTAGTACCACCAAACCAGTGTGCTACAGACTAAATAACGTGACATCAAAGGTAAGTTTTCATTTAGTTTTTACTACTGAGGGGCTATGTAGCCTTAAGAAAGTTACCTCTTGAACCCATCATCAACCAAGTAGTGTTCATTAAATGTCAACTCTGTGCCAGAACCCACTTAATAGAGAGAAATCTACCTCGTGCTCAATGTCCTTATTCAGTGCCTTGCTTATGACTATCTTTGAAATGACCTTAACCATTCCAAATAACTATAAATGACTTTACATCAAGAGTAGGAAAAGACTGACTTGAACACATAATGTACAAATCTTGAAAGAAGCATCAGTTACATTGTATTTTTTACAACAATTGGCTTCTGGAAAAGAGAGAGGGAAAGAGAGAGAGGAGGGAGATGCACCTTTATCATTGAGAAGTGCTCTGTAATCCATAGTGATACCAAAAGAACAATCATTGAGTAATTAAGAATGAGAACTGCCAGGAAAAATAACAAAGCAAAATTCAGTTAATGACCACTAAGAACGTGAGATCAGAAAGTGAAAGAGACCTTTCTAGACATCCCTGTAAGCCAGATCAAATTTTTATTTTGCTGTCCATAATGAAAACCAGAGACATCAGCTCCCTCACCAAAGCAGAGTTCAAATTTAGCCTCTTCTGTCACCAAGAATCCATTAAATTTAGTTGCCAGAGAAACAGAACCTCATTTTCAGAAAGAAGAGTGATATTCTCGGGGCACCTCGGTGGCTCAGTCGGTTAAGCGTCTGTCTTCGGCTCAGGTCGTGATCCTGGAGTCCCAGGATCAAGCCCCACGTCTGGCTCCCTGCTCAGCGGGGAGTCTACTTCTCCCTCTCCTTCCGCCCCTCCCCCTGCTCCTTCTCTGTCTCTTTGACTCACTCTCTCAAATAAATAATTAAAAAAAAAAAGTGATATTCTCTTTGGAAACAGCTCGTGTCCATCGACTGATGAATGGATAAAGAAGAATGATATATATATTTATATTAATATAAAATGGGATATTACTCAGCCATAATAAAGAATGAAATCTTGCCATTTGCAATGACATGGATGGAGCTAGAGAGTAGTATGCTAAGTGAAATAAACTAGTCAGAGAAAGACAAATACCATATGATTTCAGTCATATGTGGAATTTAAGAAACCAAACAAATGATCATGGCGGGGTTAAAAAAAAAAAAAAAAAGAGGGAGGCAAACCAAGAAACGGACTCTTAACTATAGAGAACAAACTGATGATTACGGGGCGGCGCGGGGGTGGGGGGGCTGAAACAGGTGATGGGGATTAGGAGCGCACTTGTGATGAGCACCAGGTGTTATAGGGAAATGCTGAATCACTATATTGTACATCTGAAACTCATACGACACAGTATGTTAACTAACTGGAATTTAAATAGAAACTTTAAAAAAAATAAACTCCACCAGCTTTAGGCAGCTAAATCCAAAATCAAAGAGGGCTGTTTAATTTCCCATCTTGAAGTTCTTACTGTCTTAGTGTATTTTAAAATAAAATAAAATCCAACAATAAAACAGCTCAATTAAGCCTAATTTGTATGCTTCAACATCTGGCTGGGTGACTGCTCCCGTACTTCACACTTGTACAGCAAAGCACTTTTTAATTAAGACCACTCATTCTGTTTCTTCTGTACCAAACAATGATGAGGTTATTGTCTGGGTACAAAACTCTCCAGGAAAAGGCTTAATGTAACAAATGATTTTTTTTTTTCTTTAAGTGCCAGGCAAACATTGGTTCAGAGTCTAAGCTGCCTGACCTACCTTAAAGCTGATCTCAACCTTATTTTAGAAATGCTAGGATTGGGCGCCTGGGTGGCTCAGTTGGTTAAGCGACTGCTTTGGCTCACGTCATGATCCTGGAGTCCCAGGATCGAGTCCCGCATCGGGCTCCCTGCTCAGCGGGGGGTCTGCTTCTCCCTCTGACCCTCCTCCCTCTCATGCTCTCTGTCTCTCATTCCCTCTCTCTCAAATAAATAAATAAAATCTTAAAAAAAAAAAAAGAAATGCTAGGATTTTATTGCTACTGTATAGAACTTAGAAATAAATGCACACAGGTGTGCAGGCACATACAGAAAATCTCTCAATAATCTTGCATATAAGCAATATAGCTTTGGTGTGCTATCCCAACATGGACCAAAATACGTGGTGCATTACAAACAGAAAAACACTCTCGTTTCTTGGGATTGAGATATTTGAGGTTTCTCTACTTTGCTGGGACTTGTATTTAAAATGCAGAGGACCAGACCTCAGCTGAACTTTCATGACTGCTTTAGCGATCAGAGTAGAAACAGTGAAGAATATGAGACTCCAAAGCTGCACTTTCTCCTCAGTTAATGGTACCTACAAAGAAACATCTCTTAATTAGCCTTACCCTGAGCTAACTTCCTCTGATCTGCCGTGTATAATTAAATATGTTAGCAAGACAGAAATGTGAGATACAGCAGCTTTCACACCCAAATTTTCAACTCCAAATTTATAAAAAGATAAATGTGGATTTTTTTTTTTAGTTGAAAGCCCATCTTGAAGTATTTTATTTTCACTCTGAAAACTTTCAACATTATGTTAAAAGAAGAAAAAGAAAATGGGTGGTAAAATTAGCAGTAGGGCTGAATTTTCAGAGAAGAGAATTCTAAATCAAACTAACAGGATCTCAGGTGCCCAGCCAAGGACTTGGTTCCCCTCAGAAGATAAAGAATTTCTGGTAGAATCTGTTCTCCCCCAGATGCGTGAGGTGCCCGCTCCACTGGTCTTGCCCTTCTAGGAGTGATCGAAAGTCACAGTGTTGATACAAGGCAGGAAACACCCAGCACGTAGGCACTAAAGAATGCTGAAGGTGGCTTCCAGCCCCAGCCACAGGGTGCCTCTTTACTGGCTAAATTAAATGAAATTATATTTTATCCTTTTTAATTTGGCACCCTCTGGAAATGTGAAACCGCCTAGAGAAAATTGCTCTTTATATAACGAAGTGAAACAGTTTTGGAATATAGGCCTCTCCTATATTTATGCCTAAATATAACAAAGATATATGAGTGATAATTCACATTGGGTTTATAATATGTGAATAAATCCTTCGAAAAAAACCTGATATTTTACATGCATTTGAAAATAAACCTAGATAATATTTATAAACCTAGGGAAAGGCCTATTTGATTAAACACATTTTGACCTTTAAAAGTCTTAATACTTTTTTTTTTTTTTTACACGAAGGAGTCTGTTGTGGTGGTTGAATCAATTTACACATCCAGAGCATATAACACAGATAGAACTACACAATAAACTATCTTGTTATAGATAGGTTTTCTTACAGATAAAAATAGAGATAAATAATTCATGCTCTTATCAGAATAACCTACCAAGAAAGAGATTAAAATAGACTCCATATATGCAGATAGCTTTTCAGTATCATCTCTTATAAATGCCAGAAAGGTTTTCCTCTGTGTTGGCACTGTAAGTTTGCTTTGAAAAGGTAGTATCTATTGGACTGGGCACATTAATTTCAATCATTTCATTAAAACACATACATGTGCATGCGCGCATACACACACGCACACACACACACTCTCTCTGTATTCTGGGGAAGTTCTGAAAGGTCATCTCCAGTACCCAAAAGCTCTTCAAAAATTTCTCTAAGACTTCACCTTCATATATACACTAGTTTGATTACTTTTGACAGATTGCTTAATTTAACCTTGGGGGAGTCCCTCTGAATTGACCAGACAGACCAGAGGTTTAGACACAGTTGAAGATTCTGTGCTTGCATAAACAGCTGTTTATGCTGAAAACTAGTTCAGAGTTACCTTCAAAGCTGGCTCTCAGCAACTTAAGCCAGAAGTCAGTGAAGTAATGCAACTCCATCAAGGGGACTGTGGTTTAGTTTTCCTGTATATCTGTTTTGTTTTGATTTTCTGCCTCTCCAGTGCTTACCACCCCTCCTCCTGTCCTGGTCCTATTTTGCTGGAATGCTTAGCGTGTGGACCCTTGGTTGGATGCAAAGTACCCGTCTCCCACAAGGCACCTGATTCTTCCCTCTTCCCTGCCAGGGTCTGCAGCACAGAGAGAGGCCTCCTGACCCAAAGGATCTTGCTAAAGTGTGTAGAGCTTCTCTTTTCTTGTTCCTCAAGCCTGCCTTGCTTCCTCTCATTTTCTAAGCTTTGTCTTTCAGCTGCTCATTGATGTGTATGCTCTCATCCTCAGCCTAGAAATGCTCCCTTTCCTTCAAGATAACCGGTGGGGGCTGGTCTGCACTGTGCTCTTGGAAGCTTCTGAGCTCAGAAAGTCTCCCACAGTGTTAATTCTGCTCTAGATGCAGTAAAGGAGTGGGAAAGGAGGGGAAAGAGAGAGATTAAAATGACAGAACAGAAATGCTGTTTCAGCCAGGATGTTTCTTCTCCCCCATCTCCTATATTAAAATGGGCCTGATTTTCTAAATTCAGCAGAAGAGCCTGAGAAGAAATATTAGCTTTTCAGTTAATGTCATTCACACAAGGAATTTGTCAGAGGAGTTTGCATTTGAACTTTTCATGTCATCTCATGCATCTCAGAGGGTATTAAGCTCTATATAATACAATTTCAAAAAGTGAAATAATTCTCCATTTTGCCTCTATAAGTGAGTCTTACGGAATGTAAAAAAAATAAATGAAAAATAAATAACAACCACCTCTGGCTTATTCCTAAAGAGAGAATAAATAGTGTAAGTAGAGATATTTCCTGGCCAAATAACTATAATAGGGTTCCTGTTCCAAAGGCCTCCAAATCCCAGCAGGTCTGGCAAAGCAGAACAGAGAAGGGGCTGGATATACATTACAGGAAAAACAGAAGCAAGAGGTTAATGGTTTTCTTTTTTTTTTTTTTTTTGGTTAATGGTTTTCTTAAATGCTGCAGAAAATGGCTTATGTGTAAATAAATACAGTAGAGTATAGAGACAGAACAAGGAAAAAAGTGAAAATGGAACCCAAGGGACCAGGAGGCCCTGTTCTCAGCTAGCCTGCCGGCATTTGCACAAATCTGACCTGGAACAAAGCTCTTCCTCACCGCCTGGTTCCTCCCCTTGCTCTCGGTTGGCTACTAACCCACCACCGTAGCCAGAAATAAACTCAGGACATATTTGCTATACTCCCCACCACCCTTTTATTTTTTTTTTTAATTTTTTAAAGATTTTATTTATTTGAGAGAGAGAAAGAGAGAGAGAGAATGAGCAGTGGGGAGTGGCAGAGGCAGAGGGAGAAGCAGGCTCCCCGCTGAGCAGGGAGCCCGATGTGGGGCTCCATCCCAGGACCCTGGGATCATGACCTGAGCCAAAGGCAGGTGCTTAACTGGCTGAGCCACAGAGGCGCCCACCACCCTTTTCTTTAAATAAGGTAAGAATTGCCCCAAATAGCTTTTTACACTACTTTGATGGCTCCTTTCTTAAAGGGCTTTTGTTTTAGAGCCTCTGATCATATACTTAATGATTCAGACAAACTCATAGTCCAAAATTGGCCCAATGTTATGGCTTTATAGGAAACAGAAAACCTGTGTCCCAAGAACAATCTTCTTGACCTTTCTATTCTCAACGTCATCTCTTGTGATTTGAAGGGGTTGGGTGACCTCCATAGAACAATGATACAAGTGTGTGGTCAAATAGATTTGGAAAACACTGTGTTAAACATCAGGACTTCTCTGAGGATGTAACATATAAACATGCCATGTGGATCTCTGAGGAGGGGGGGAAGACTGGCCGAGGAAGTCACAACTATCCAACTCATTGGACTATCTTGCAAAGTTCTTCCCTGGAACATGAAGATGAACTAAATAATCACTACAGTCCCTTCCAGCTTTGTATAACATTTCTGTTACTTTCTCATCAGGACCAAAGGACTCAAAGGAATGATTGAGGGAAGTAAGAGGGTCTTCTTCCAAAGAGAATCCTAAGATTGCTAGACAGGTACTATTATTGGTGTTTTGGTGATGTAAAGAAGGTGTGATTTGGAGCCAAGCTGACTTGAGTTCAAATCCTGTTTCTGCCTTTCACTAGTTGTGTGTCCTCAGAAAAGTGAATCTCTCTGAGTCGCAGTTTCTCCTTCTGTAAAATAGAAATAGTACTCATACAACTAACAGTACTAAGATTACTTTATAAGGATGTCTGAAATAAATTATCTAAGAGAGCAAGCACCATAACTTACATATAATATAGCTATTTTATTTCAGTTTTGCATTTATTCATTTCAATAATCACCTAGGTTGAGATCATGATCACCTGGTTAAAGAAGAAAGCTTGACATCAAAATCACTCAAAATTTGTTTCCCCTTTAGGATTTTATGAATGGCTTTCAGATTTGCTGAATTTCTCATGTATACATTTCTTTAACCAAAATCTTGTGTCCTGTATACATCACATCATAGCCTACCTAATTCCCCCTAAGCTTTGCTCTGCCTGCCCCATGAGACAATCACCAAAGCCCAGGAAGGTCCCCCATAATGCAGATCTTGAAATGATGTGAGCTGGAAGTAATTAACATGTCCACGTTGTCAGAGGTAAGCTGTACTACACATCAATTATACTGAAGAGCAGTCTGCTATGCCAAAAAGAAAAAAAAGTATAAATTGTTTCTTTACCAAAGAGTGCCACTGAATATTGATTTTCCCAGTCTTTTAAATAGTTTGTGTTTAGAATTTAGATCAGTGTTAGAACAATTCACTTACAAATGAATGTAAATACGGTTAAAGGCCTAGCTTAAATCTAGAATAAGTAGAAGTGTGGGGAGTAAAGTTAAAAATGGCCCTCTGATAAGATAAACATATGCTTCTTAACCAAAGATGCAGTTAGTGTGCAGTAATAAAAGTTGGTGGTGGCATCCTTCTAAATATGGGTGTATAACACCGTCTTGCCATTAGAGAGCCCCTTGAGAGAGGATGCCAAACCAAGAAGATGAGTTTTCTTCTAGCAATGGGATCAACTGTTTCTTTTGGGCTATCATTCCTTCAATGGGCATTGGCCAAGTATCTTCCACTTCTATTACATGTTGCATGAATAAAATATATTTGAGGTTCTATAAGTGGTTGTCCTTTAATTAGATACTTTTAAATTCAGCGCTTTTGCTGAAAAAGAAAAGGACACTGATTTATAAAGAGGCCAAAATGCTATCAAATTCACTAAAGGAATTAAAAAGTGGTCCCTATCTTGGCTCTGCCTCTAGGCTAGCTCTTGACCTACCTTAGTTTTCTATCTACAGACCCAATCTTTCTGTTCAGGTTTAAACTTGCATAGCCAAAAGACACTCCCCCCCCAACCCCCCCAATCCATGAGACATCTCAAACTGAACATCCCCCAACTCTGCACCTGATTCCCCAAGATCTTTCAGGTTTGTTCCTTCTCATCTCTGTTGTCAGCATCCCTTAAAATGACTTCCAGTTCTAAGAAACAGAAAACTCCAACTAAAATGGACTTGAATAATAAGGGAAATCATCTCACATAAGAATATTTATTCTAAGTGGCCCCAGAAAGTTCATCTAGTCTGAGGTTAATTCTTTCTCTTTGCTCTACAGAAGCTTGCGTGTACCAGCTGGATTCAAGTCCAAGAACCAGAATGCACTCCAGAGATTTTAAGCAGGGGTGATTTGATATGGGGACGTTGGTGCTTCAAAAACCACTGGAAGGACTAGAGAACAGGCTATCAGCTATGTCTACAGCAAAATTCCCAGAACAGTATCCCACTGACCACAGGGAGGTTACAAGGAGCCACTCCCTCTGAGGCCACTTCCAGCCCTAATGCAACTGAGAACCTGCCTCAGGACGTGCAGAAAAGTGAGGAAGGCATATTAGTAGCTGTCATTTGGAGCTCAGGAAGCTAAATCAGAGAGCTGTCACCACTGTGCCTGCCATCCCAATCATTCTTTAAAACTCAGAAAGCTGGAGAACGGACAGAGGAGCATGCCTGCAGGGGACCCCCACATCTCCACAACTGTTCTTGTCAGTGGATGCAGCAAGAGCAGTGCTGTAGGATGGGCTCCACTCCCCTTTCACCTGCCAAACAGCACAGGAACATATGCAACTGGAGGAACCCCTTCCGTAAGTCCAACCCGGCTAAAAGAGAATTGGAGAATCCTTGCTGTTAGTTTCCCCGCCATTCCAACTTGAATGGAGATAGAACCAAAACTATGTAAACTCATCTATCGTATACAGGAAAGTCAGCTTCCTGGGGTGAGTCCCCAGGGAAGAGCATGATGGAAGTCAGCAGCAACACGGCTGCCTGAGCCTCGGATGCAGTCCAACAGCAGAGACACAATGGTCCCTTCCTGAGTCAGTCTTGATCAGCCAATTTAAGCCACTTGTTCACTCATGGTCCCACACCAGAGACTAGGCAATTGCTACAGGCTGATAGGCTTAGGTGGGACATTGGTAGAGAGCCAACCACAGTGTTCCCTCTAAGTCTCTGCTTACACATCATCAAATGAAAGAGATTTTTCCTAACAACCCTGTCTAAAGTAGCCTCGCCTCATGAATGCTGTGTCCCTTACCCCACTCACAAAACTTCATGTCACTTACCATACTCTGAAGTTATCTTGCCCACTTAATTTTTTGCTTGTATATCATCTCCTTTCCCTACCAGGATGTAACCTCCGTGAAGGTAAAGATTTTGTCTCTCCCACTCACTTTGTAAGCCCATTATCTATAACGACATGAGATACATACCAGTTCATTGAATAAATTGCTGAATGTATACATGTATGGGCTATCACCCATGTACTAGAGAAATATATTATCAGTACAGCTTTTATATTCTTCTCAGGCCAGTTTAGCACTTAAGTTAAAAGAGGATAAAAAAGTGAAAGCTGTTCAATTTGTGTGTGATCTATAAAACTAATGTATCAACTGGTTAGTCTTTGGGATTCAGAGTTTGGTCCTACTATGTGCCAGTCATTATATCTTACTACTGGCTATTCATAAACCAGGGTCCTTGGCCCAATGAGCTCTAATGACACATGAGGATTAACAGTACAATAGAACAGCTGCTATGGATGGCAGTTTGTCAGTTCCTACCAAAATTTAAAATAGGATTATCAAAAAAATAGGATTACCATATGATCTGGAAATTCCACTTCTGGGTATATACCCAAAAGAATTATAAGCAGTGTCTTGAAGAGATGTGCACAAAATGAGCACTATTTAAAAGCAGCATGATTCACAATAGTCAAATGGTAGAAGGAACTCTAGTGTTCCCTGACAGATGAATGGATAAACAAAACATAGTAAATACATACAATGGACTATTATCTAGTCTTGTAAAGGAAGGAAATTCTGACACACGCTACATGAATCTTGAGAATTTTTTTAAAAGATTTTATTTATTTATTTGACACAGAGAGAAAGAGAAAGAGGGAGAGAGCGCACAAGCAAGGGGAGAGGCAGAGGGAGAGGGAGAAGCACACTTCCCACTGAGCAGGGAGCCCAGCCCCATCCCAGGACCCTGGATTATGACCTGAGGCACAGGCAGGCAGATGCTTAACTGACTGAGCCACCCAGGTGCCCTGAACCTTGAGGATCTTATGCTAAACAAAGTAAGCTTGTCACAAAAAGACTACAGGGTTCCGCTTATATAAGGTACTAGCATAGTGCAATTCATTAAGACAGAAATTAGAAGGATAGTTGCCAGATGGTAGGGAAGGAGGAAAGGAGAGCTTTTGTTCAATGAGTACAGAATTTCAGTTTTTCAAGAAGGAAAGAATTCTGGAGACTGGCTGCACAACAGTGTGAATGTATTTAACATTACTGAAATGTACACTTAAAAATCATTAGGGGCCCCTGGGTGGCTTAGTTGGTTAAGTGTCCGAGTCTTGGTTTCATCTCAGCTCATGACCTCATGGGTCCTGGGATCCAGCCTCATGTCAGTTCACACTGAGCAAGAAGCCTGCTTAAAATTCTCTTTCCCTCTCCCACTGCCTCTCCACCCCCCATAAAAAATTAAGATGGTAAATTCTAGGTTTTGTATAGTTTACCATAATAAAAATATCAAAGAGTTAAAAAAAAAAGGTAGTATGAGCCAAGCACATTTTATGTAAATTACTTAATCTTTATAATTACACAAGATAAACACTGTGAACATCCCTATTTTTAAAATTCCATCACAGAAAGGTAAAATTAGCTTGATAAAGTTTACACAGCTACTTAGGAGCAGGGCGGGGACCAGAATTTCACTCCAAACATCATTCTCTCTTTTTTTTTTTTGCCATGGAAAATTTTATTCTTTATACTGTATCATATCCTACATACCACAAAAATACAAAGATAATAACAATCATGATTTTCTAGGCACACAAAAGTATAGCTTTGAAATATATAAAGCAAAAACTGACATAATTCCAAGAATAACTCATAAAAAACTTGATCATTCAAGATTTTTATGTGTGTCTATGAAA
This sequence comes from Mirounga leonina, assembly GCF_011800145.1. Lineage (NCBI taxonomy): Eukaryota > Metazoa > Chordata > Mammalia > Carnivora > Phocidae > Mirounga > Mirounga leonina. The sequence goes on along the minus strand of NW_023270855.1, from coordinate 31,672,257 downwards.
AAGTTATAGACAGTAGCTCAAAATTTAATAAGATTACAGAAGGTTTGAATTAAAGTTATTCTAATGAACATCTACAGATGGAACCTGTATCTAACAATAGATACTATTTGTTTTCTTAAGCATACATGGAGCATTTTCTTTATAATTTTCATGTGCTACTCTTGAAAGAATTATCAATAAAGCTAAAATATTCACATCATACAATTTACTCTCACCATAATGTGAATATGTTGTGGCACAAAACTAAAAAGAGATAAAAGTCTTGTGGGTTTAAAAACTCAAATATAGGTATAATCTTCAATGACTCATAAAGAGCAATGATAATAGGTTTCCAAAACCTTAAGAATTGTAGGCAACAGAAATAGTGCATATCAATGAATATAGAACGCAGCTATAAAATTTTAGTGAACATTTTACAACCTTAAATTCATCAATTTAATAAGAAACTGAAAGAAATCGTTAAGCAGTCAATTGAAGAAGCTTGGAAGAGAACAGAGACCTACCTAAAGAAAGTGGAAGAGCGAATATTAAAAACAAATAGTATAAATTAATTTTGAAAAACAAGAGGAAAGATTTCTTAAAAATTAAAAAAAAACAATTATTTGAAACCTCTAGTAAAACAGATAAAGAAAAAAAGTGATAGTACAAATGAATTATATTACAAATAAAGAAGGAAAATATAAGTATATAGAGAAGTTTTTTTTTATTATTATGTTATGTTAATCACCATACATTACATCATTAGTTTTTGATGTAGTGTTCCATGATTCATTGTTTGCGTATAACATCCAGGGCTCCATTCAATATGTGCCCTCTTTAATACCCATCACCAGGCTAACCCATCCCCCACTCCCCTACCCTCTAGAACCCTCAGTTTGTTTCTCAGAGTCCATAGTCTTTCATCGTTAGTCTCCCACTCCGATTTCCCCCCCTTTATTCTTCCCCTCCTGCTATCTTCTTCTTTTTTTTTTTTTTTTTTTTTTAACATATAATGTATTATTCGTTTCAGAGGTACAGGTCTGTGATTCAACAGTCTTACACAATTCACAGAGCTCACCATAGCACATACCCTCCCCAATGTCTATCACCCAGCCACCCCATCCATCCCACCCCCCACCACTCCAGCAACCTGTCCATGTGCTACTTAATAGAATGATCACTGATAGAGGAATTCTTTTTTTTTTTTTTAAAGATTTTATTTATTCGTTTGAGACACAGAGATAGAGAGAGAGAGAGCATGAGCAGTGGGAGAGGCAGAGGGAGAGGGAGAAGCAGACTCCCTGCTGAGCCAGGAGCCCGATGTGGGGCTTGATCCCAGGACCCTGGGATCATGACTCAAGCTGAAGGCAGATGCTTAACCATCTGAGCCACCCAGGCACCCTGATAGAGGAATTCTTAATCAAAAATCATTCTCTTAAGTAGCACATGGACACACAAAAAAGCAACAGTATTGTGTTCTCGAATTGTCTATTATCCTATTTAATTGACAGACATTTCCCCATTCTTGTAGACAAGCAATTGGGTGAACACACTCAGACATATCAAAGTTGCTTCTAAATTAAGCGAGAAGATAAGAAACCTTGCACTCTTGGGCTAAACTTGTTTAAAAAGTAAAACTTCTTCAAAATAAGTAATGAAAGTTAACTGTAATAGTTGAGAGCACATGATCTAAAAATATTTAGGTCAACAGACAGAAGAGAAAGGCCAGAAAGAGATCAGAGTGTAGAATGCATCATCTAGCAACGGTGGCAGCATGAACCCTCGAGAAGAAAAAAACCGGGAACAGACAATGGTGGAAACGATGAATAAATTACTTACAGGAAATGAGTTAAATCTCCTTCCTCCTGTCACATATTAAAATAAATCACATTCACTAATGAATTAAGAGCACAAAATGGAGCCAGAAGATAACTAGAAGAAAATAGGCCTACATATTGTGGATGGGAATAGAGTTTTAAGTATGAAGACATTAAAATAAAATGACAAAGAAAAACATGATACATATCACTACAGAAAATTAAAACCTTAAGTTCCCCAAAACCATTATAAACAAGATGATGTGAAAAACAATATGGGAAAATCTATTTGATAAATGTATTATAGACTAATAGCTAATATCTTTAGATAAAGAGCTATTACAAATCGATAACATGCAAATACTTCATTAGGAAACTCGACTAAAACCATGAATAGTTCAAATAAGAAATATATGTGGATAAGTACAAAATGAAAAATATTCAACTTCACTACATTCAGTTGACTACAATTCTAAACAGTGACACAGCATTTTTATTAAGAATAAGGCATTTTTTTTCTGTAAAAGTATTCAGAGGTTATAAGGAGGAAGGCACACATACACACTACTATAAGGGCAAATCCGTATAAATATCAAACTATACAGTCCCTTCTAGAAATTGATGTCAAGATTATTATAAGAGGGGCACCTGGGTGGCTCAGTCCTTAAGCGTCTGCCTTCGGCTCAGGTCATGATCCCAGGGTCCTGGGATCAAGCCCCACATCGGGCTCCCTGCTCAGCGGGAAGCCTGCTTCTCCCTCTCCCACTCCCCCTGCTTGTGTTCCCTCTCTTGTTGTGTCTCTCTCTGTCAATAAATAAAATCTTAAAAAAAAAAAAAAAGATTATCAGAGATCCAAAGATTTGTTCTAAGAAATTTATTGTTCTTATTTTTTTTAAAAAAGAAAGAGAATAGTTAATTAAATTCTGATATTCAAGAGCTAATATTTGAAAGCCATTAAGATATCAGGTTTTCAAAGGATACTAAATAATGCAAAAAATGTTGAAATAACAAATTGCAAAAAAATAAGCAAAATACAAAATGTGTAAATATATATATTTTTAATATACAAAAGTCCCATATATTTGCATTTACCTATAAATAGAGAAATGCATTAGAAGGAAATTCATCTAAATGTTAATAATGGTTATATCTAAGAAGTAGAATTAATGTTGATTTGTTTTATTTTTCTGTATTTTTCAAATATTCTTTAATAAATTGGAACTATAATTAGAAAACATTCAATGACATTGTAAATACTCACTTTCTAGACATATTAAATCTGTTAACATTTATTGTTGACCATTGTATTGTGCTAAGGGACTATGACAGAAAACATAAAAGCAGCAATAGATACAAAAATAACTCCCAGTAAATGGAGTACTCTGGGAAAGGAGGCATATGCTGGTGTGAGGTTTGTAATGGAAGTAAAGTAAAAACTGAAACATGAAGGCAGGGGAACTGATATTAGGTGAAAGCCAGGAGGGCTTCTCAGCGAAGGTGGCATATAGGCTTTATATGAAAAAGACTGGAGGCCCATCTGGTGGGATAGTGGGAGGAGGGTCTTTCAACAATGGGCTTCACCACTTAGACTGGAGCCCCAGCCTCCAATAAAAATCATCAAGTCCATCTTCAGTACCTCCTTCTTCTTGCTTCTTCACCAATTACACAGTTCCCTTCTTTCCCAACCTCCTCCACTGTTTACCTAGGAGTGAGACAACCCAACAGCTTTGGGGAGCCCACTGTGGACTACTGTCACTCCAGTAAAGAGTCCTCTTAATTAGGGTCCAAGGATTCACTCATCCTTGGCATTTGTAATTAGACACTTAATTTACCTATTTTCTAGTGGGAAATAAAAGGTGTCCCCAATCTTCAATTAGCTTCAAGGATCAGGCAAGCAGGAAGTAGGGAAGCTCAGCCGAGAAGACAGTTCAGAGCAACCAAAATTATACCGTGTGGCAAATGACTGTTCACCTATTTGAAAACCTTTTGCTATTATAGGCACTTTTGATATGCTATTATTCAGAAATAAAAAATAGTGAAGTGATACAACTACACTTACCTTCTATTTTTTAAAGACTTACTTACTGCTAGTGATTTCCCTCCAGGAAATGAGTTATAACTGAAAAGTGTCATGAAAATATTGCATAAAATGCACCATGGGTTAAAAAAATATGAAGATCTAAATACAAGAAATAATCTCTGTTAAATATGTCTTCTAGAGAGATCCACCATGTCCCAAGCCTTAAATTAGAAAGTCAGCAGAAAGATGAACTGAATCCCAGATGTTAATTGCACAGGCTTACTGGATTAGAACTACAGATAATTAATTGTCCAATTTTAATATGCATTAGACTAAATGGATGATAAGATTTTCAGTAGTCAGTTTTGAGGTCCAGAAGGGAAAGACCATTTCTTTACAGGCTTGGGAGCCCTAGGAGCCAAAGACATTTAAAATGTCTGTATTTAGTGAGTAAGAAGTTAGGTAAACAGAAGAGGTTAGGGAATGAGGTAAACTTCCAAAAAGAGAGTACAGAAGCTTAACTTCAAATTACATATTCCTATTTGAAATTTAAAATATAATTTTGTATGGGGAAGGAGATTTTAATTTTTTTTTTATTGCAGCTTCAGTGATTAGCATTCCTGTCTCATAATGTCAACATTAAATCCAGACAGATCCAAAGTCCATTACTTCCTAACTGCAAAAAAAAAAAAAAAAAAAAGACACTCACTGTTTATCGCCTAGATAATTAAATTTTTATGTCCTCAAGAATTCAGGAGCATGCTATGGTTAATTGGGAAATTGTGAATTATGTCTAAGTTGTGGCCCCCCCTTTTTATTAAACTTGTAACAAAGCAAATGATGAAGAACCAACAATTTGCCAATGCTGAGTGTCCAGACAAAAATATGCTGAGAGAATTCACACTAGCAGATACCATTAAAAAGTTGGCTGCAGAGGAAGATGATGAAGTTTGAGAAGGTCCATACAGTCCTGTATGGACCACCACTGAGCAGAAAAAAGTCCCCTATCCTATCAACATAGCATTTGGGCTGCTCAAACAGAAGGAAAACCATCAACTACAAGGAACCTACCCTGACATCCTGGAATACAAGGAAGATTAGCCTGCCGCACACCTTGGATATCAACTCTCCTCGTACATCAGAATCATCTGCGGAGCTTGTTAAAAAAGATGGGATTCTGGGATTCATTCCCCCAAAGTCCTGATTTAAGAGGTCAAAGAGAGACCCAGGATATTCTTTTTTTGTTGTTTTCTTTGTTTGGTTTTGTGTGTTTTTTTGTTCTGTTTTTTTTATTATTAACATATAATGTATTATTTGTTCCAGAGGTACAGGTCTGTGATTCATCAGTCTTACACAATACACAGTGCTCACCACAATACATACCCTCCCCAATGTCCATCACGCAGCCACCCCATCCCTCCCACCCCCACCACTCAGCAACCCTCAGTGTGTTTCCTGAGATGAAGAGTCTCTTATGGTTTGTCTCGCTCTCTGGTTTCTTCTTGTTTCATTTTTTCCTCTCTTCCCTTATGATCCTCTGCCTTGTCTCTCAAATTCCACATATCAGTGAGATCATATGATAATTGTCTTTCTCTGATTGACTTATTTCGCTTAGCATATACCCTTTAGTTCTATCCACATCATTGCAAATGGCAAGATTTCATTTTTGATGGCTGCATAATATTCCATCATGTATATGTGTGTGTGTACTCACACACACACACACACACACACACCACATCTTCTTTATCCATTCATCTGTCAATGGACATCTGGGCTCTTTCCATAGTTTGGCTATTGTGAGACCCAGGAATTCTGTCTTTGAACAAACTTCACAGTGAAAGTTCAGGTAGGTTTGATAATTTAGTTTGACTTTTTAATTTAATTTAAAAAATTAAATATAGGTAGCATTCTGGTGACCATTCCTTTTATTTGAATGATGGGATATACCCAGGGGTGAATATCAAGGACTCCCTATAGTGTATTTTTTTCAAAGCACTTTAGAATTGTTGGTCCCCCCAGAAGTGAAGAGACTTTGAGAGAAGTTTGAGAGGTCCATACAGTGAATTAACATACAAAAAGAGGTAACAGTTGGATTCTCATATTAGAAAATATATATCTGCTGTAATTATAATTGTCCACTTAGCTATAAGTTAGTAAATATTAATATCTGAAGGGTCATTGCCATATTTCCTAAATCTTAAGATGCCTATTCATACATTTTTAACATAAGTAAGTAGAGATACAACTTATGATTAAGTGTTTACTATGATGGCATTTCTTTTTTCCAAAATATAAAATCAACGGTTTTCTTACAACCAACAGCATCACAGAATCAAGGATGTATGGTGTGTGTGTGTGTGTGTGTGTGTGTAACACATGTACCATTTCTCTGAATCAAGGCTTTCTATTAATTAGTTCTGTGTGTGGTTTATTGTCCATTCTCAGTTAAGAAAATCGAGACTCACCTGGGCTAGAAACTGGAAATAAACTCTTGGGTTATGCCTGCCTGCTACTGTCAGCATGTAACCATTCACTGTGTGCCGATGACTCCATTTCTACGTTTCCAGACCTTTCTCTCCTTCCCAGCATTACTGTTTCAACTGTTCCCACTATTGCGACACTAATCCAGTAAGCCATGGAGTGGCCACATTTACTGTGGCGAAACACATGTTTGATCTTGTTATTTTCTTTTCAAATCCCACTGTTCCCTAGCACTTAAGAGTCAAGTACCAAACCCCCCAAACAGTGTTTAGAATCCTTTGAAATCTGTTCCTGTTGTTCCTTTCCAGTCTCATATTGCCTGGTGCCTCTTCCAGATGGCAGATCAGCCCAATCACTCGGTTTAGAACTTACAGACTTTCTGCCACATTTCTATCAGTTGAAACTTCCAAGATCTAGCTCAAAAGTCACAAATGGCTAACAGACACATGAAAAAGTGCTCCACATCAGTCAGCATCAAGGAAATACAAATCAAAACCACAATGAGATACCACCTCACACTGGTCAGAATGGCCACAATTAACAAGTCAGGAAACAATATATGTTGGCGAGGATGTGGAGAAAGGGAAACCCTCTTACTCTGTTGGTGGGAATGCAAGCTGGTTCAGTCACTCTAGAAAACTGTATGGAGTTTCCTTGAAAAGTTAAAAGTAGAACTACCATACCACTCAGCATTTGTACTTCTAGGTATTTGTTCAAAGGATACAAACATAGTGATCAAAGGCACACATGCACCCCAATGTTTATAACAGAATGTCCACAATAGCCAAAATATGGAAAGAACCCAGATGTCCATCGACAAATGAATAGATAAAGAAGATGTGGGATATATACACACACAAACACACACATATATACACAATGGAATATTACTCAGCCATAAAAAAGAATGGAATCTTGCCATTTGCAATGACATGGGTGGAATGGGAGGGTATTATGCTAAGTGAAATAAGTCAGTCAGAGAAAGACAAATACCATATGATTTCACTCATATGTGGATTTAAGAAAAAAAAATTGAACATAGGGAAGGGAAGGAAAAAGAAAATAAGATAAAAACAGAGAGGGAGGCAAACCATAAGAGACTCTTAACTATAGGAAACAAACTGAGGGTTGCTCAAGGGGAGTTGGGTGGGGGGATGGGGTAACTGGGTGACGGGCATGAAGGCGGGCTCATGATATAATGAGCCCTGGGTGTTACATGCAACTGATGTAACACCAAATTCTACCCCTGAAACTAATAATACACTCTATGTTAATTAAATTGAATTTAAGTAAAAAATTTTAAAACATCACATCACCCAAACTTTTCCAGTCCTCCCATCAACATTGATTTCTCCCACTTCAGCATTCTAGCGGCAGGTTAGACCACCAGCATGTAACAGTGCAAAGCCCTACCACATGTGTGCCTGTCTGTCTATCCAAATAGATAAGCTTCTTGACAACTGAAACTGGGTCTTAATCATTTTAGTTTCCTCCACAATGCTCAGCACAATGCACTGCATGTCATATGTATTTAGTAAGCACAAAATATTTAACAAAGTCAGAACTGATCCTGAAGCCAGGTGGCCACAGGTTAAAGATACTATAAATAAAGCTTGAACTGAAGTTCTTAGTCCCATGCTGGGCACCTGCAGATCTTTATTAGGTTCCACCATGGACGGTATAATTTTAGATAACAGTATGCTGATGATGCACAATCTTCTCCCTCAATTGTGGCTAAACCCAGGGATGCAATTTCCTATTTGATTAAGAGTATGAGCAGTGAGAATGGGATTATAAAAAATTTACTGTAGGGTTGAGAATATAAGTCTAACTGTGGATCAAATGGTAGACATTCTAGATGGTATTTTTTAAAGGAAGCATTTGAACAGCCTATTTCAGAATAGCCAGTAACATCTTTAGCATCATGCCAAGTTTTGGTAACTATCTAATTTCAGGGCAGGTACTTATTCTCCCTTCTGCAGGATACAGAAAGAGGGTGTGATAACTATCTGTTGCTCAGATGCCTCAGACTATCAATCCTTGTCATAATTATATCTCAACTAGGTGATTTTTACCATTTGTTTACATAGAAGTATACAAGCTTTATAACATATCAGTCTTCACATAGCAGTTCCCGAATTCTGCCTTTAGATTTACATTATGAGTAATGATAAATTTTAAATGAAGTTGCCTTCTCTTTGACGTAGCAATATTCAAAGGCTTTCTACCTAAAATCCTAGAAGATCCTTTGGGATCTCTAGCTTATCTCCAGAAATACTCAAAGGATATTAAAAATCTTGAAACGTTTTTGTGGTTTGCATTAATTTTTTTTTTTAACCATTGACCATGTCTTCAATGCAATGACCCTCTTAAAGAGTGGGCAATTCAAACTACCCCTATAATGGTTCACTAGCCTCAGCAATCATATTTGTAAGAAGGCAAAGGCCTTATGGCCAACATTAGGAGTAGTAATTATATGTTGTGTATTAATGCTACTAAGTAAAATATATGAATGTGAAGTACACATTCTCATTATACACACACACACACATTTTTATAATTACCCCAAACAGCAGTATGAGTCCTTGATCTCTACCTGGCACTTTTCTAAGCACTTAAAATGCATTTTTATTATATGCCCACAACATTCCTGGCGACAAGCTTCATCTCCACTTTATAGACTGGGAAACTGAGACCAAGGTGACATAGGGAAGAAAACAAGAACATTAATAAAGTCTTAACTTGACAGCCTGCCATTTCATCCTCCGTGTTAATCCATCCCCACTTCTGCCAAGGGATTCATTAAATGGTGTGCGTAAGAGAGTTCATTTCGTGACTTCACTGCTCCTGGGCAATTTCCATCCTGATAAAAGAACACATTACCCCTGCACCTCAGCTCCTGTCTGAGGCCATGGCACTGTTTCTAAATCCCAGCTCTATAATAAAATACAACATGTGACCCTGTGAGCTACATCCCTTCCCTGTACCTCTGCTCCTGAAATTCCACAGTTCCAACTCTATGAAGGTTGTCACACAAAAAATGTCCCCTTAAGTTGGACTTTCCCTCTCAAAGCCCAAGTCTCTCTTTCCCACGACTTCTTAAACATCTGATCATATTTTGGTATCTATCACCAACAAAGAAATAATCTTTTTTTTTTTTTTTTTATAAAGACTTGGTTTTATTTTACTCTTTACTCAAACCAAGAATCATTTATTATGCTTGCTAAGTGTAAGCTGCTCTCCTGGGTATGAGGAGAAACCTCATACCTCAGAGTACCTGAAGGACCGTAAGTTCCGAGAGAAGAAATGACAGAAATGCACCAAAAAAAGTGAAGAATAAATAAATAAATATTTTTAAAACCTGCGGCTAAAAAAATAATTTAACCCACAGAGATAATAAAAGAGATGTTACACAGCAGCATGTGATTGTCACCTGATTCGTACTGCTAACTAGTCAGACAAACCAGCATTCACTCCAAAATCAGGAATCATTTCCTCCTCCCAGGGTGAGTACCAGGATTAGAAGAAATCTACATAAAACACTCAACCTGTAAAAGCAACTCAGTAAATTATTATTAATATTATTATCATTAAGATAATACAGTATATTAGTGTGATGTTGACCATTTACAAAGAAATTTTGCTCACAACCACCTCGTTAGCTAGGATTCCATGATATGGGTCATCTGACACAAAACGGAAATTTGGGGGAATGTGGAAAAAGTTTGTGTTGAATCCCGGCTCCCAAGGAACATCTGAGATCATGAAATCAAGCTAGGAATGATGAAGATTGAGCAAGAATTGTTTCACTGGGAATGCAGGATGGATTCAAGAAAACACAAATGTCTTGGGACTCAACCAAATGGTTGAGATAGAAATCTAGGATTTAGGTAAAAAGAAATTGGTAATAAGATCACAGGACAGGTTTAAATATCTAAGAGACTGTTTTACAGTAAAAAGTGGCCTTGTCTGAAAACATTCAATTTAGGACACAAGGAGACGTAGGGACCCATATTTACAGCCTGAGACGAGTGATGAAATGGTGGGACCTTTTCTAGAAATGGGGCTTCAGAGAAGTTATTCATTTGGAAGCTGTTGAGTTAAAAACCCACAGTGAATTCTTACAAAGAGAGACAACTTCCTACAATTTACACCAACAGAAAGCACTTAGGAAGGAAGAATAAATGTTAGTTAAACTGTAAAGATTAAATTACAAATTTACTCAACAGATTTAAACTTTCACTGCACAAGTAGCAATTTTAAGTCATAAGGGATCTGAAATGTCTCCAGAGTTTTAAAATTGACTACTTTAGTGAAAAAAGATCGTCGCTTCTAGTGCTGAGCACATAGCAAATCCTCTGCCTTGTAATGGGCTGGGATAATTGCATAGTTTCAGTGAAATAATTTTACTGCTACCTTGTTGTTTTCTGTTAATTATCATTTCAGAATAAGAAAAACTATTACTTTTAAAACCTACATTAAAGAGGGCTTAAGCAAGCCTAGGAAAGGAAGGCAGCATGGGAAAATATAAAAAGATGCTATTAATATTAACAGTTATAGTTGGACACTTGTTCATTTAATAAATCTTTGCGATTTTAGCAAGATGGATGAGTAGTAGTACAAATGAGAAGAACATGAGATAAGCGATCATTTGTTATCATTACTGAGATATAAAGTATGATTCAGTGTTTCATAATGGATGTTAAATTTGATTTAACATATGGTTGGCTCATTTGCTGAAAACTATCCTTAAAGATACAAATTCATTCTAAAGTCAAAGCCATTGTCTTCATAGCAGGCTTGGAATTATCTCTCCATAAATGAAGACTGAATAAACTCAGTAAACACAGACTTGGGGAGAGGATGTGCAAAAGCCATTTAAAAAACAAACAAACAAAAAAACAAATGTGCCATATACCCAGACTCATTGAACATATTATAGAAAGTATTGTTGCCCACGTTGAAAAAAAATTAATGTATTTTTAATACCCATACAGAGTCTGTTGAAATATTCAAATGATCAGAAGAGAAACTAACATGATTCTAACTGTTCCAGCAGCTACTTAAGAAATCTTCCTTTGTCAACTTCATCTCTATAATCATGTAAGTTCCCACCTTAAACTTAGTGGATTAAGCAGATCACTGCAAGTACTGTTAAAATAATCTATAATCTATTCTTGCACTTTGGGAGTGATCCGACCTGAAATGAGAGACACTTAGAAATATTTGTGACATGAGTCTACTCCTATCAGCCACTCAAATGTGTCTGAGCTCTCAGTTCTATCAAGAGAAATACATAAAAACATTTGAACAATTGCTCTACCTCCTGGAGACACAAGACCGGTTTGAAGACTAGAGGTCTTTAGGAGTCCCTGTGTTAAGCCAGTAGGTGAAGGCTTATTTCATGAGTATCTGTTCTAAAATCAGGTTCATTAATAAAATGTCTACCTTACAAACAGAGCTTGAGTCTTCTGTTTTTAAGTGATGACTGTGCCTTCCCACATCTTTGGGGATAACTCAACCTACACTCATCTGAAATAAGAGACCGCTTATTTCCTATAATCCAATCTACACTCATTTGAAATAAAAGACCACTAGGCAGCTCCGCTACTGTGCCTTTGAAAATGATCTAGATGTGGGGAGCAGTATTCCACTTTGTTACATGCATTAAATCAGCATCTGTTTTATCAGATGCTTTGTCCAATCAAAGTGTCATCTAATTCACATTTAGCTATCAGATGCACATCTACAAAAGAGAACTTCAGGTACCCACCCTTAGGTTATACTTGTGAGTCCTACTCTTATTTGGTGTAGATGTTATTTATTGACAACACGAATCCCCATGGTTGATACCAACTAGCTTTGTGCCACTGAATCAGTCACCCCTACTCCCTGGGCTTCATTTCCCTCATTTGTAAAATGAGGGGTTCAATTCACATCAGTGATTCATAGAAAAAGTATCCAGTGCCATGCTGGCTACACAATCCCCTGAGGACTTTGCCAACACGTTAGACCTGAGAATCCAGGGGGGCCTTGAAAATTCTTCATTGCAGTAAGTTCCTAGATGACTCACATGGGTATCCCCTCTGGAAATAATGGGATAGATTATAGCTAAAACAATCTACGATATTATATGCTGAATCCTTTCAACCATTAGGTGAAAAAAGAAAAAAAAAGCATTCTGACTCAGATCAATAATCTATTGTATAGAGATACCTAGTAGCCCATCCAAAAAAACTGACCTCAAAAGGCCATGGAACCAGAGTAGCCCGATGGAGATGGGGAGACCAATAGTCAGGGTTTAGAGTTTCCACTCTGCTCTCTTCCCAGCTCTATGACTCTGGTCATGTCTGTTAACCTTTTAAAACTTAGGGCTCCTTCCCTATAAATAAATAAATAAATCCTACCTTAGAAGGGGATTGTCCAAGTTAAATAAAAAAATATGTCTATAAAGTACTTTCCAAATCAAAGTATGGTCTCATTCTTTACAACACTTAGTGCACAGTCAGTGCTAAAGAAACAAAGCAACAGAATTTAATCCAACTAACCAATGAGATGTTATTCATTCAATTCATTCTTATCAGGAGCCTACCATGTGTGAGACACTGTGATAGTCATGTTGCCTGTTAGATCCACTCCCCCACTTCTTTTTATTTTTATTATTTTTTTTAATTTTACAGAGGGAGGGAGAGGCGGGGGCAGAGGGAGACAGAGAGAATCTTAAGCAAGCTCCATGCCCAGTGCATAGCCCAACATGGGGCTCAATGTCATGACCCTGAGATCATGATCTAAGCCGAAATCAAGAGTCAGACATGTAACCGACTGAGCCACCCAGGTACCTCTCCATTCCCCCACTTCTTGCCCTGTTCTATGACCCAAAAGGCTGACCTGCATGGACTACACTGACAGGCTTCTTGCCTTCTTGCTTTCCAGGCAATCTGGTCATTGAGGGTTCTAGCAGGAGATCAATGGAGAGGAAGAAGGGAAGTTAAGTCCCCATTCAGGGATCCACGGTTCTTCCCAAGGCAGATTGCTCTTCCCAGTTCCCTCCCATACTATGGGGCAGGATCACTCCCTCCCTTCACCTCTTTGGGCTTGGGTCCTGACAGCCTCAGTGCTGCTCCCTCCAGCCTCCTACATTACCCTGTGATTCCCCTATATGCCATCCACACCTCTCTAAATAGAAATTGCCCCTTTCTAAAGAATCCCTCCTACACTCATCCTCATTTGACTATGTCCTCTGTTCTGGTTGGGAGTCCAATATAGGCAATGTGTTAGGAGTTTGGGAATAAGGTAATAAACAAAAAAAGTCATCATCTCTTGCCCTCACGGAGTGCCAAAGAGGACTGCTATGATAACAAAAATCACAATAAACAGCTACCATTTATTGGACACATACCACATGCCAAATTCTACAGAAACTGCACTTCTAAAAGCTGGTATATTATTACCTCTATTTTGCAAATGAAAACAAAACAAAACCGGAAGCTCAGAAATATAAAGCCCGCATAAATATTAAGCAACGGAACTTAGAATCAAGCCAGGGTCAACCCAATCCAGAGCACACTGTCTCACATACTGGGGGAGTGCCAAGTTTACTTCAACAATATCCCTGCCAGATGGACCTTTAATGTGAGTATAAGAAATTTCCTCTTCCCATGCCAAATCTGGCCATGCACAGAAAGCCCAATTTGGAAGTTGAAATCTATCCTCTTATCACTTGCACACACCCATTTCCTTATAAGTTCCCTCTGGTGTAAGCTAACACACATCTCCAGAAAGATGCATTCTTCCATAACTGTAGGCTTTGTTCAAACCATCAGATCTGTCATTTTCTTGCACAGCTCAGGACAAATGCAGATAAGGAACGGAGAGGACCTTGAGGAGTATTCTGGGACTTTGCAGGGAGATCAGGCATCTTCCTGACTGACTCCCACGTATGTGATCACCCACTCGCCTGAGCCACCCCTTCTGTATTTATAGGTGGCCACCCTCTCTGACTGGCAGCCAGAGCACTCAGCTCATCTAATGTTTTGAAAACACCCACCCCAACCCAGGCTGGGCTGACAGGCATACAGCTGCACCAACTTTATTAATTAGTACCCAGACCTTTTGAGAATTGATCTCCACTTTGATCCTGGCCTGCACATTTCTAACTCAGATATCTAAACAGCAAATCATGTTATCTTATAATTAAGTGATAATCTTCATGACAAAGAAGATGACAGGACTATAAATGGCTTATGCCAGTGATTAAAATAACTTCCTCCCCCTTCCCACTTAGCCCTGGAAATGTTCTCCAACTTCACAAAGCCATTAGTTGTTAATAAACTGTCCGTGACATGAGCCTCATTCCTATTCGACAAGATCACATGTCCACTGAGTTACTCTTCAGAAACCACACACATTTTATTCTTTATGCTTAAATAAGCACACCCTATTGCCTCAGGAGGCTACAAAACTGTAACAAAACAATCGACTTTAATATTCAGATCGGTCAACTTCAAAGATATGCACACACAATGTATGTACTAAGTAACTTCAGGGTCAGTGTTGATATAACACTGAGCATTTAATACACAGAATAAATAGCTATAAGAAGGTTAAGTTTGACTCTAAAGAGTACACTGAATATTTGTTGAGCATTTATTCTATACTGAACACCATGGTAAGTGCTCAGGATATTACAGTAAAAGGGTACCATCTCTACCTTTAAAGCATAGCAGAGCCAAGTGCAAGGACAGTGAAAAAGAATTATTCTACCAAGCAACTAGTGGCCACAGTAGTTGAGGACTGGTTGGAAGTAGTGCTGGGATTGATGAGCAATGTCTACCATTAGCGTGGAACATAGGAATGACAATGAACAGTGCACAAATGAGCAAATTGATGCATGAATGTCATCTTTCGGACTGGATTGTGAGCTCCTTTGGGGGTAAGCTCCATGGTTATTCTACCTCCATGTCCCTCAAAACCCCTAACACAGTCTGTTGTACATAGTAAACATTCATTTTGCTGGATAGATGCCTGGATGTATTGCTTTCATTATCCATTAATTCTGTTGCCATTTTGGATGCCTCACTGATGTTAAACCTTTCCTTCCCAGTTACTGTATCCTCTTTATCCTTCCCTTCTTCTGCTTTCTAAACACGAATTTCTGCATCTAAATCCTACAAGGAGGGTCTCCTCTAAATGAGTTCAACAAACGTTTTATACACATATATGTATGGATGACCCTTTGCTACCCACACATCGAAGGTGTTTTAGAGCCAACCTGCACACTCTCCCAGACTACATATCCTTGGTCACATTCTCAGTCTCTTAATAAAAACGCAACTAATTCTTTTTCTTCCAAGTAATACAATATGTATACAAAGTGCTGGGAGATGCCCTAATTCCACCATAATTAGTAAATTCACTTTTACGCTGGTATGGACAACCACATTATTTTCCCAGCTATTCTGAATCCACGCCATCTTTCTCATTTTTATTTCTTGATGTTTAGGACACTTTGATTGTAAAATCTCATTGTTTACCTCTATGTCTCATTAATCCTTGGTGCCTTTTATGCTCATCCCAAACTTTTCAAGGTTTCATTCGCTATAAAATTTAAATTAAGGAGAGAATCCTCTCACATTACTATCTAGACCATTCCTGAATTTGGGGTCTTAGAAATATATAATGTATTATTATGTCTTTTACCAAATGTACTGAACTTTTAATTTTTATATGGTTCACCTTCTTTATGATGCTTAGATTTCCATTAAAAAACATACCTCTTTTTACCCATTCCACACTTTTTGTATCTCTATTTTTCTGTGTCTTTCTGGGATTCTCTGTCTCTCCATACTTTGCTTTCTCTTACACACACACATTTTAATATCCAAATTCATACTCTGTGTGTGCTTGTGATTTGCCATTCCTCTTCTACCTTTGTTAGAAGCTCTTCTTCCCCATGCAAGCTAATTCTAAGAGAAAAAGTGAAAAGCAACCTTGCAGAATAATCACTCTTGGTTCAAAAGAAAAAGTACCCAAATCTGACACTGTCCCTAACCAGCTGTGTGATATCTGCCATGTAATATCTGGCTGTGGTTTTCTAATCTGGAGGGTAAAACAAGACTATGTCTAGAGTACTTTCTAGTTCTGAAATGATCATAATTATGAGTCAACATTTACTGCACTCTGACATGTGTGAGGCGTCAAGCTAAGTACTGGATGAGATTATCACTTGTAATGGTCACAATAATTCTATAAAGTAGGCACTGTTGCCAGCCGCATCCTATCACTGAGCAAACCGAGGCTCAGAGAAGCCAAGTAACTTCACAGCTGATAAGAGACGGTCTGAGGCTGGAACCCAGGCAGCCTGACTCCCAAGTTATATATTTGGTATCACGCTCTCATATCAACTGATCTCCTGTATTTTAATAGGATTAAAAATGAGAACATTTAGGGGCTCCTGGGTGGCTCAGTTGGTTGGGTGTCCGACTCTTGGTTTCGGCTCAGGTCATGATCTCCAGGTCTTGGGATCCAGCCCCCGTGTCACGCTCTGTGCTCAGCATGGAGTCGGCTAGAGATTATGTTCCTCTCCCTCTGCCCCTTCCCCTGCTCGTGCACTCTCTCTCAAAAATAAATAAATGAATAAATCTTAAAAAAAAAAAAAAAAATTCAGCCGGTGACTACTGTAAACAATGAAATTATATACCGAAACTAATAGTTTATATATGAGAGTAATATTACACTGTATAACTAACTGGATTTTAAATAAAAACTTAAAAAAAATTAACACCCATACTGTTGAAAAAACTTCCTCTCTTAAAATGACTTGAAAGGATGTCAAAAAGCTCAAGCAAATTTTTTGAAATACAGTCATTACATCCATGTATACACTTCATATACACACTTTTAATTAATCCCTATATTCCCATGAATACATATATCTCATGCTTACATGATAATACAAGCATTATTCGACTACGTTCCATTGTCAGCTTGTCAAGAGCACTGCCCACACTTTGTGCCCTTTACAAAAGAAGCTTCCTACACAGGTAGGGCCCCTACAACCCTGTCGCCACCATCCCCTCAAGCCAGCACCCACAATTGTGTCCCTTTCTGCTGCACTGAGAAGGCTCCTTTCTTTGGCCTTTCCATCTCCTCCCTGAGTCTAAACCCATGAGCATCCCCTCCTGCTGTCATACTAGTCATCTCTCCCCAGCAAGAGCCTTCGAGCTGGGAACCCTGGCCCCAGGCCATTCTCCACTCAGCAGCCTTGTTTTCTTCTCAAAGCAAATCACAGGCCACTCCCTACTTGAAACCCATTAATGACACTCCACTGCACTGGAAATAAAATCCAAACACCCTTTCACTGTTCCCATGTTATCTGCTCAGATCTCCACATTCATAATGTACCAACTGGTCTTTTTGACATTCATCAAACAGAATGAGCTTTTTTTTTTTTCCCCCAACTCAGGACCTTTGCATATGCTGGCTCCTTGACATCGAATATCTCCCTTTCTGCCTACCTTCTGTAGCCAGTCCTTCTCATTTTGGGGGGGCTGAGATATCACCCCTCTTCTGGAGAGCTGCTCATGTCCTCCTTATTTAAGTTGGCTCCAGCCCTGCCATTCTCTGTCTTACTTACAACTGAGAACTATTTTATTTGTGGGTGTGTGTCTAAGAGAAATATCTTCCCTGACTCTAATACAAACGTTGAAAGCAGGTTGACCTTGCTCACAGATATATCTCCAGCATTTAACTTGAAGGTTGATAATTATTTATTTGTTAAATGAATAAACGTATGACCTTAGATCTGTTTACTTTAAGAGAAAAAAAAAGATAAACATTTTGAAGAGGGGAAAAAATGAAGAGGTTGGCAAAACTTAATAGTTTTGGCAAACATTATTACGAACTTCTGACAGATGTTAAAAGAATGGGGACAGATTTTTAACATATTTGATATATCATCTCTACTTGGAAGGTAGGTTTAAAATTGTGTCTATGCCATTAGTTAGGAAATGAGAGAAAATGATCTCTGTGACTAGCAGGGGCTAAGAAACTGCTAAGTATTAGTGCAACATGCTGGATGGATAGAGATCTGGGCATTTTCCTCTCATCTTGCCTTCCTTTCTACTGGCTTATTTTTACACTGATTTTTACGGATCTGCATTCAACAGCGAAGGTAAGTGAAATGAAACTCTGGAGAATGATCAGCAGTGACAAAATAGGAAATTTTTTTTAAAATCAGAATTGCCATTGCTGAGCTCACCATCTAACACATTTTATTATATATGAGTGATATTTAGAAGAACATCACATTTATATTTGTTCCTGAGTTAGATTACTGGAGATAAAGGAGATTCTAAAATTGTAACTAAAGGAGTTAATATTCAAACATCTATCCAATGAGAAATTTAAAATATAAAAGTGATTTTATGCCTACTGAAATATGAACGACTACTAGGAAACAGGGATTTCATGGGGACTGACATTACAGAATCTAATAGAAAGCTGGTAGTCTTTATTATTGTGCTGGAATATGTTTTATGGCTCTGAAAATGTCTGAAGTTTTAAATGCCAGACTGGAGAGTGAAGACATGGGGGCCAGCGCTGATTTGTGGTACACCCCAAACCCATGAACCTTAAAACCAATTGTGCTCAGACAAACTTCAAAGATCTCCATGCTTCTGCCCTGCCCCACTCCACAAACTTCTACCCTTCCCTTGCTAATGAAATACTGGGAGAGAAACAATAAAAGGCAAATTTCATTATAATACTTGCGCTGGACCCCTGCCAGGACACCTCCAGTCCAGAGGGATGAACCAAGGCATAAGTCTGGGCAAGCATAGATATGTGTGTGTGAACCTGTTTCCACAATTACAACATAAGAACAATGGAGTCGATGGCTCATGTCTTAAGCCTCTGGTCTACAGGCTAGTGTGATGAAAAAATAAAGATGGAAAAGTGGGTTATCCGAAGTGGGAAGGCTCTCTCGGTGGTCTTGGGGTGCTGGGGGCAGAGTCCCTGACATGATCTACAGTGTAGCAGCTGTGACAACATTAACATCTGATTCACACATTAGGCAGAGTCCAGCCAGCGTTAACCACCACCATAGTTACTCCTGTCATGTTGTTTTTTTTAAATCTTAAAAGAGGAAGCATTTCAAATGACCTAAATCTAAAAATAGGGTAATTCATGCTCATGACTATTTGAAATAGCACCAAAAGGAAAGAAAGGGCAGACACACACACACACACACACACACACACACTTCCATTTTTGTGATATTCCCCCTCCCATGAAAAAGAGAAAGTACTGTAGCTTGTCATTCAATCTAAAATCAGATCTCGTGCCAGCTGGAATCCTATGTCTATTTATTACTGTACACAGTTTTTACATTAGCTATTTGTTAACATCTGATTTTGCCACCACTGAGATACAATATAACTGAAGGTCTCTTCATGTGGTGCCAGAAAGATTCATTCAAGTGGGACCATTTGGGGAGAAATGCTAGTAGAAGACAGGTATAGAGGTACCACTGAGTAAATGATCCAGCTGCATTTTTTGATAAATAAAGTTTAAATATAAGTAACTGCCTCATGGATTTGGGCAGAGATAGAGATTGGAAAATATCCATGACATTCACTACATTTGCATAACGGGTTCACAAATAAATTCACAACATCTTATGCTCTGTAACATATTTAGCCCCTTAGTTTCAGAGATACCTGGAAAGTATCATCTAATAGGAGTAGTGTCTTATTCTCTATTTCAGAGAACTGTTCACATTTGTTCCCTATGGGAGTTCCAAATGCAGTAGTGCTCAGCTTAGGCTAGGAAGAAGCTTTTAAAATTCACGCCCAAGCTTCTTAAAAAGTAGAGAACCAGACTTTTGGGGCATGAGACCATACATCTTTATAAGTTTTATAGGCTTGTACCTACACAGCGCATAGAATGAGCAAAACAGACAACCAATGATGGAATTCAGGTACACACACATTCACACACAGATACGTATGCGACCAAGCCTGACCTAGGTTTATGGGTCTTATGAGGTTTCATTTCTGCACGAGGTTTCTAATCAGCCTCTCTTGCTGGCGAATTGAGACAGACAGACAGACAGACACACTCCTCTAACCATAGGATATTTATCAAGTAGGCACTCAACAAACACAGAGTAACATGGAGTAAAGTGGAAGGGAAAGGAAGGGAAGGGGACTGGAAAAGGGGAGAGGAGAACAGACAGGAAGGAAAGAGGGAGGCAAGGAGACAGCAGGGGGCAGAAGGAAAAGGGAAGCAAGCTAAGCATGGAAGGATGGGAAACAAGAAAAAGAAGGAAGCTGTCAGAGGAGGTATCAGAAAGACAAAAAAGAGAGGGAAAATGATGCTGCCAAAGTCAAAAGGTAAAATATTTTTGGGGGGAGATGGGCAGAGTCCAGAGATGGCACCCACTGATGAAGTCTTTTCCCTGCCAGGAGCATGTACAGACAAATGAATTCAGCACCAGGGGCTCCGATGATAAAGGGTCACATTTTCAAAATGCCCTGAGGGACCAGACAAATAGCATAAACAGAAGATTATAGGTACAAAGATGCTTGAAGATTAACCATGGCATCTATTTATAAAGGGGAAAACTGTGCAGATCAAACAGCTAAGCCCAGATTCTGTCCCTATAGCCTTGAGCTAGCAAATCGATTCAGATATTTGTGAAACACCTATAATCGAGGTTTTTTTTTTTTTTTTTTTTTTTTTTTTTTTTTTAAGATTTTATTTATTTGAGACAGAGAGAATGAGAGACAGAGAGCATGAGAGGGAGGAGGGTCAGAGGGAGAAGCAGACTCCCTGCCGAGCAGGGAGCCCGATGCGGGACTCGATCCCGGGACTCCAGGATCATGACCTGAGCCGAAGGCAGTCGCTTAACCAACTGAGCCACCCAGGCGCCCAATAATCGAGGTTTTTTTTTTAAAAACATATAATGTATTATTTGTTTCAGGGGTACAGGTCTGTGATTCATCAGTCTTACACAATTCACAGCACTCACCAGAATACATACCCTCCCCAGTGTCCATCACCCAGCCACCCCATCCCTCCCACCCCCCTCCACTCCAGCAACCCTCAGTTTGTTTCCTGAGATCAAGAGTCTCTTATGGTTTGTCTCCCTCTCTGGTTTAAGTTTTAATCACAAAGCTTTACTTAAAGAGCTGCAAAAACCACCAGCCTCTCTAAGCTGCTTCCCTCATCACAGGGAGAAGAGCACAGACATTTCAACATTTGGTAAGAGGTGGAGAAGTTTTGCATGGAGAAAGCCAGCTCTGATTTCTTTGTCCTAGGAAAGGAAAATCAACCATGACTGACCTGCCAGAGCTTCTCATCTTGGGCACTGGCAGTGGGCTGAGGCCTCCAGAGCAGGAGCATAAACAGCTCCAAAATATGTGGCAGAGACCCACCACCTTGGTCAATGCAACTTGTGTGAAGCTAAGATGCTGATCTTCTCACTTGTTGATGTTGGACACTTCTTGTTTTTGTTTTTTAAGATTTTATTTATTTGTCAGAGAGAGAGAGCACAAGCAGGCGGAGCTTCAGGCAGAGGGAGAAGCAGGCTCCCCACCTAGCAATAAGCCCAACGCGAGACTCGATCTCAGGACCCCAGGATCATGTCCTGAGCCGAAGGCAGATGCTTAACCAGCTGGGTCACCCAGGCGTCCTGACACTTTCGTTTCTGAATAGAAGGATTTCAGGGAGCAAAAGGGTGTTTGTTTCCTACAATTTCTTATTATTGGTAGAGTCCCTCAAAATCTAAATCCATCCAAAATAGCCACCACCCACATCCTCATAATGTTCTCATTGTATCTTATACTTTTTTTCATAATGCTTCCCATCATTTATAATAATATATTCATTTGTCTTGCTTGCTGTCCATTTCTTCTACCAAACTGTCAACTCCACGCAGTAAAGGACAGAGTCTAGATTGTTTATCACTGAATCTCGGGCATCTGGCACATACTCAGTGTGGGATACATATTTTCCTTGTTGGTTGTTTGCCTGGCAAGCAGCATGAGCCCAACACACATGTTACCTCTTGCTGCTAACTGTTTTGTTACATCAGCACACCTCCATGAGTGCAAGGCAGGAGGGAGAGAGAGAGAGTGGCACCTGGAGAGCTCAATGTCAAGGGGATTTCCAGAGCGGTCATGTCCTACATTTCCTGACTGCTAGAGGAATACTAGCATTTATACCAGCAGAGCCAAGGACTCCATGTTCTTCATCATGCCATAAAAAAAAAAAAAAAAAAAATTTTAAGGGTCTGTGGTATTTACGCAAACTTAATTTTTTTTTTAAAGATTTTATTTATTTATTTGACAGAGAGACATAGTGAGAGCAGGAACACAAGCAGGGGGAGTGGGAGAGGGAGAAGCAGGCTCCCGCCAAGCAGGGAGCCCGATGCGGGGCTCGATCCCAGGACCCTGGGATCATGACCTGAGCCGAAGGCAGATGCTCAACGACTGAGCCACCCAGGCGCCCCGCAAACTTAATTTTAATTTCAGACTCCAGAACCTCTTCACTACTACTGGAAGCCCATGTATACCTTTGACTCACATATCATACAACTTCCTGCTGACCTTCCTCCCCTTTCTATTCCAAACCTGCCCAGAGCGCTGTCTCATTAGGGCTGAGCCACTATCCAATTTCTACCTTACAGAAGGCTTGGTTTCAGAGTAACCTCACATATCCCAGTGACAAACAAATGCAGGGGTTATGTTTCTGATAATTCACACATGACCTTGAACATGTAGTTGCGCAGACCAATACACCGACCAAGACACCTTAAGGTGGGGTTGTGTCTCCCCCAGAAGGGTGCCTTTTTCTTCTGTGCACAAACATGCCCTACAGGCTGGTAACAGTCTTGATACCAGAAAAGGGCAAAACTGTATAGGATATGGCAAATGAAACCCAATGACTTGATAAGATGTATTTTACCACATCTGGTTTAATATTTCATCTGTTCCAATTAGGAAAAAATATTACAATTATTTTTTTTTAATACAGTATCCTTTTGGCAGTAGCATAATGTACCTCCAGGGAGCTGCATTACTCAAACAATTTTCTATTTCAAAATACACAGTTAGTGAGAAACAACAAATTATTACATTTCCACTAAATGCACAGGAAGAACAAAGTTAATTAAAAACAAAATGCAACAAAACAAAACAAAACCAAACCTGAAGCAGCTTTCCCAAATGGTAATCTGCCTCCCCAGGGCAGAATGGTTTCCTTTTAAGGAATCTCCACCTGATGGCAGAGCCACCTTGGATCAGTAATTAATGACATTTTAAAAACTGAACTCACTTCTTATTTCTTTTCATAATGCAAACTGAAGTTGATGAGGGGCAAGAGTCCCCTTGGAACTCAAAATGCATTTTTACAAAAGCTTACATCTGTGATGCCTACTCTGGAAGGGCTATAATTAGCTAGCAAGCTGTCTATCACTCGTCTCAGCAATCATGTGACTAGGAGAGGAGACTGATGTCATGGTTCAAACAGAGCTCCACCAGGGTAATGATACTGATGGAGACAAAGCTGGGAGTAGGTTGCAGGAGTGACTCATGTACCTAGTAGGAATCTAAATTTTATCTTCCTCAGGCATGATTTCCTTGTAACCAGCAATACCTAAAACTTCTTCAGGAAATCTGAGGCCTCTGGATCTGTCTGTAAAGGAAAGAAGCTGAGTCACACAGTCATATCATTTCAGGCAAGTCAATCATACTGAGTCAACATCTTTATCTGTAAAATGGGGATAGGGAAATCTACCTAATAAGTAGATTAGGTAAAAGATGAAGTGACACAATGTACATAAAGGTTTAACCAACGTCTGCACATGTGAGACCCTGAATAAATATCAATGGAAATAAAAGCAATGGCTATATGCTATCCTATCTTGTGGCCCACTGACCTAGTCAAACATTATCTTGACCATCACCGCCTCTACCTCATTATTAACTACATGTGTGGGGGGCTTTCCAGTTGTGTAGCTTGATGCTCATAACAACTTTGTGAGGCAGCATGATTACGGCCATTTTAAAGATAAGACAGAAACTCAGTTCACATTCTTAGTGACTGAGATCAAAGGTCTTTCGCTGTAAAAACCACTTTCCTGCTTAATTACTCCACACTGGTACAGAGGTTTTTGGCTCTATGGAAATTCTACTCTTCTATTGATGCAAAGGAAGTCAAAAGTCACAGTTATCTTATTCAGAGCTCCACACCATGAAAAGTGATTGATGCATTTGTACACAATGTGAACCATACTAATGAGGGACTGGAGCCCAGAGAGAGTTTCCCCTAATCTGGCCATGGTTGAGAAAGGGTAGGCTATGTGGAATCCAAGTAGCAACAACAAAAAATAGTAAAAAGTCATCTTCTCTCAGAAGATGAAGGAAAACATTTTTCTTGAGTTCAACAATGCTTCTTGTAGAAAGAAATTTTCTTGTCTAATGGACAAAACTGGCAAGTTCAAACTAGTTGACAACACCTTGCCCAAAGGTGCCATTCACTGAGACTAACATGCTTTTCAGTGATCTAAGCTCCCTACCTTCCCCTGCTCATTTCATCCTCATGACAACTTCAAGAGTTAGCTTCTGTTATATCCAAGTTTTAAGTAGATACTGAGGCTCAGAGGAATTGAGTAGTTATATCAGCCAGAGTTGAGCTGCTCAAAATGGAGATAAAACAAGGGGATGGGGTACATACATCAAAGTCACTGGGAGGGTTGGAGGTGTGGGCTGCAGGACAACTCGTGAGAAATGCTGGTAATTCTGCCACTAGTAGGAAGGCAGAAACTCAGGAAGTCACTGACAGAACGATTCATGTCAGAAGAATATTGATGGAGTTGTCAACAAGAAAGCTACTACCACTGACACCTCTGGCTTTTATGTGAGCCACACTAGCGAAAACCCAGACACTCCATGCTTGCTTTCCAATAGCACTGAAGTTAGAGGCTGGATGCTGTAACACCGGTGCTGAAAACCCCATGTTTCCTCCAATACTCTGGCCAGCAGAAACTGTAGAGAATAGAGAAAAACTGGCCTCATCATGCAACTCAATAGCAAAAAACCAAATAACCCAATATAAAAATGGGCAAGAGACCTGAATGGGCATCTTTCAAAAATGACATACACATGGCCAACAAGTACATGAAAAGGTACTCAACATCACTCATCATCAAGGGAGTGCAAATCAAAACCACAATGAGCCATCACCTGACATCTATTAGGGTGGCTTGTATCAAAAGACAAGAGATAAATAAATGTTGGTGAAGATGTGGAGAAAAGGGAACCCTCGTGCACTGTTGGTGGGAATGCAAACTGGTAAAACCACTATGGAAAACAGTATGGAGGTCCCTCAAGAAATTAAAAATAGAATCACCTATGATCCTGCTCCCCCACTTGTGGATATATATTCAAAGGAAATGAAACCATTACCTTGAAGGTATCTCTACTCCCACATACATTGAAGCATTATTCACAATATCTAGTATATGGGGGGGGGGGAATCTAAGTGTCCATGAATGAGTGAATGGACCAAGAAAATGTGGTATAAAAAGAGTTATGTATATATACACGTATAACTGAACATTATTCAGCCTTTAAAAAGAAGGAAATCTGCCATTTACAACACCAGAGATAAACCTGGAGAGCATTATGCTAAATGAAATAAGCCAGTCAGACAAAGACAAACACTGTATGATACTACTTATAAGTGGAATATAACAAAACAAAAAAGTCAAACTCATAAAAACAGTAGAAAAAAACAGTTGCCAGGTGCTGGGGGGTGGGGGAAATAGGGAGAGGTTGCCAAAATGATACAAATTTTGGGTCATAAGATGAATAAGTACTGAGGATCTAGTGTATAACATGATGCCTATAGTTGATAACACTGTATTATATAATTAAAATTTTCTAAGAAAGCAGAATTTAAATGTTATCACCAAAAAAAAAGAAAAGAAAAAAAGAGGGGGAGTTAAAAAAAATAAAGAAAAGATATGGCCTCAGAATTAGTTCTGCTTTCTAAAACTCAAATACATCTAATTGGTTAAAAAAAATCATATCCAGACCCCTACCTGCAAGGGAGTCTGGAAATGTCACTTTTGGCTTTCCTGCTTTTTGGTAGAGGAAAGCACATTAGAAGAAGGTTGAAAAGGCTCCTCAGAGTCCCACCATCTTATCTACACCAGCAGGTATGCCATCCAAGAAGCAGCTCAGAATTAAAGGGTATAAGAACCAAAAAACAGGCAAGACCAAATGCAAGAAGACATGACAGACAAGGGGTTAATTGGAGAACTAAAAAGAATTTAGTATAATGAAAGCAAAGGGAACATTCTGGGAATGAGGCAAGGGGTGAAGGTAGAGAGGCATAAAATGGGCCCAATGGAGTGTATCACCCCAGCTTAAAAACATTCTCAGCCTAAACTAGATATCCCTCTTAAGCTTCCAATTCTCAACTACTTCATTTATCACACAGAATTGTAACCATTCATTTTCTTATATGCCATACCGCTGCCCTTAAGGATGAGGGTGGGAGGTCAAAGGCAGAGAGGAGCATCATCATTCTTATACCTCCAGGATAAAGCATTGTCTTTGGCACAAACAAAAGCTGAGTACATATTTGTCATATGAAATTATATCCTAATTGACCTTTCAAGAATGAACATCCTATTAATTAAAATACAACCAATCATCCATTTAAAAAGGAAAAACAAAAGGGGTTTTCCTACCTTAAATACCTTTCATTATAAAAACTGGTTGATATCAGATTATAGATTGGTAACACAATTAAGAATATATCCCTACAGATTAGAGACTATTTCTATGCATTTATACATAGACAGGCCAGTG
The DNA here is from genome assembly GCF_011800145.1 of Mirounga leonina. Lineage (NCBI taxonomy): Eukaryota > Metazoa > Chordata > Mammalia > Carnivora > Phocidae > Mirounga > Mirounga leonina. Next base: position 31,645,075 of record NW_023270855.1, on the reverse strand, counting down.
GTTTTTAATTCAGCAATCATTCCTGCATTTGGATATAGCACCTCAACTTTCCTGTAGAGAAGCACTGCACCTCCCATAACAAGAGGGGAATCATATGAGGCACCCGACCTCAGCTCTGGGGTTTCAAGTAGGCACATGATCTGGATGAGCCAATCAGAGTTCTCTGTGGGGCTCCTGCTATGAGCTACAAAGAAAAAGTTTTTCTGCTGAGGTTGCTGTTACTGAAGACAGCCTCATGTTAGCAATGGCTATCACAAGGAACTACCTAACCAAAATGGAAGACACCGTAGCAGAAGTAGAGCCCAGAGATGGAGAGATACAGATTAACAACATCATTTTGGGCACCTGGATCTAGGGTACCGATCCTACCACTGGCATGCATATATATATATATATAATTAAGAGGTCAAATATGGATTCTGTCTTGTGCCACCAAAAGAAAGTCATGTTTATCTATTTGCTATAGCTATACCACTGGTTGAAGAAATGGCAATGACTAAAAGCACTGGAAGAATGGGACTCAGTTTGAGAGACATCAGTCTGTGAGTGATCCACCATGCAGCCGTTTTAAGGGCAGACAACTGGGGGAGACACAGCCATCATTTGACCTTACTCAAGAAAATTAAAGAGAAACACAATAAGCCCGTTACTTGTCTGTATGCACAGATAATTGGTTAATAGTAAATGATCATTACTAAAATGGCTTCAGAGTCCTTCGAGGCTTTGGGAATTACAGACGTTTTGAAGAAAATTAGATGAAGTTTCCCTCAAAGATATTAGTTGTGTAGTAATCAATGATACTGAAATAGCATAATTCCCATTTAAAAAATCATTGAAGAGTCTCCAAATAATTAAGCCAAGTGAGATATGAAAGATCACAGCAAGAAGGCCTTATGATTAAAAGTATATAAATACCAGAGGATCAGCCAGTAAAATACAAGAAGAGCTGCTCTCATCTAGAATGGCCTTTACTTGTCATTCAAACTCATATAAAATGCCTAAAATCTGTCAGTATAGTAGTTTCTTTTTTTCTTTTTTTTAAAGATTTTATTTATTTATTTGAGAGAGAGAATGAGAGAGAGAGAGAGAGAGAGAGCACATGAAAGGGGGGAGCGTCAGAGGGAGAAGCAGACTCCCCGCCGAGCAGGGAGCCCGATGCGGGACTCGATTCTGGGACTCCAGGATCAGGACCTGAGCTGAAGGCAGTCACCTAACCAACTGAGCCACCCAGGCGCCCAGTAAAGTAGTTTCTAAGTGATATTTCAACAAACATATTCACTGAGAATACTTATTCTGCCTAGAGCCAATGTTTTTATAAAAACACCCTGAAAAGTCAACTGTTAAATCAATAAAATGAATGTTTTGAGCAGGTGTTTGGAATTGTGCTGATATATCCATATTTTCCAGTTTAATTTCCACATTTACCATCACACTTCTGCAAGAAAACATAAAATGTACCTGGAAGTATTATGCTCCTCATAAATATGAGGACAGTTGTGCTAAACATATCTGTACCAGTAAGGGGGATTCATAAATCACTTTCATTTGCTTAAATTCTTAAAGTTTTCTGTTGAACCTGTAGTGATTGGAATGTCAAGAGTCACACAGCTTACATGGTATTTTCAAACCATTAGCAGACGACATTTTAATTAGGTATATTTATGAGAGACACAAGAAAAAAAAAACAGAAGATGAGTAAGGAATGAAAATCGAATTACACTCATGCACAGAGAAAAGAACTACTATCCATTCCTTTTAGACTTTTCTTTTGGCATATGGAACAGTATAACTTACTGGTCAAGAATATAGGATCTAACCTATATGAGCCAGCCTTCACCAGCTCGAATCATAGTGGCATTTACCACTTATAAGACACCAAACACGTTTTATGGACTGCATCTGCTTTGCAGGGATAACGCCTGTACCTACCGCATGAGCTGGTTGTGGAAAAAGAATTGTTCAAAGACCATTTTGCACAGGGCCCAAGAGGAAAGAAGTGTTCAATAAATGCTAGCCATTACTGTATTATTTGTAACTCTGCCTACTGGGTAAAGGGCAAATAGTGGTAGAAGATCATTGTTTCAAATATAATTTGTATGTTTATCTTTCTTCTTGTATCAGAAATGATGTAAGACATTTGCAAAATACCTACAAGAAAAATAGTCCAACTGAAGAATAGAGGTTAAATAAACAAGTAAACAAACAAGTAAAACAAAGGTAGACAAAAATAGAAGCAGGGATGAAATGAAAATAAAAATCACAGACATGTGGATGCCATAATCAACTACAAATTCTTCTTAGGCTTCTCGGCAACCAACACAAGAAATTATATATGCAGCACAATTTTCAATACCCATGAGATTAGAATACACTAAATGCCCAGGAAGAGTACAATGTTTGTGAGAGACAGCAAATATATAGAACTAATGCCAACAAATGAAAAGTATCTCTGGGGAAGCACAGAATAACCATGGTAATAGTGTTGTTGGCCTCAATTCTTTACCCCTTCCTGCATCCATACCTGTGCCACGGTCCCTGGGTCCATGTGTGTTCCCTGGACCCTTGACTTTGAACTTGGTCCTAGGATTTTCTTTGACCTTGATATATGGGAAACCATGATACTGTGTCCAGTCCTTGAACTTAAAAGGTTTACAGGATTTCTGCTTGCCCTACTGCATCTCTGCATCAGCATGAGAAGTAAATGATATGCCTAGTCTTGTTGCTGGTCTAAAAAGGATGAAAGACTAGGAAACAGGATCAGACCCTACAGTGGGGAGAAGAGCCACCCTGCCGAGCCCAGCCCAGCCCAGCTCAGCCAAACCCCAGACAACTCACAAACACGTAAGCAATAATAAATGATAGTTGTTTTAAACCTCTGAGTTTTGGGATGATCTGCTTTGCAGCAATGGCAAACTAATACAAGAACAACCGAATGACAGTTCATTAATCAGTATATGCATTGGCAACTAAAAGGCAAAAATGTGTATTCTAAATATATTACCATGACCCGGATAAAATGCAGCATATCCTCAGAGCTTCAATTTAGAAACTTAACTAACCTCACTATTATGACTTCTGAAACCCATAATTAATATAAATAAAATCAAATGTCTGTTGTTCCTCACCATACTAAATGAAAATGCCCTGATAATCACCAAAACTGAATAATAGGCTTGAGGTAATCATTCATTTACAGGAGGATGAGATGTGAAGGGGGAGGTTGGTTATAACTTAAGGAGATAGACCAACAAGTTCCAGAGTAGCACGGGGCATGACAAGTGGCCCACATGTCTGGCGCTCACTAGGTACCATATGTATGAAGATGCATTGGGTATAGAAATCATTATCTTCAAATGTGCACCTTACTCAAAAGTCACAAGGACATATGCTCCAAATGGTTGCATTGATCCAAAATTAGGTTGCTTCTCACATGGGTAACTCTTTCCAGTGTGCACAGAACAGAGAAGTAGGAGGGACTTATTTGTTTAAGCATGGTTAATGATTCTCACTCATGACAAGGCTAGTAACTATAATAGCAATAGTAATAGCTAACACCTACTCATTAGCTTGGATGTGCAAGGCACTGTGTTAAGTACTAACCAAGAATTATTCCATTCACTTCATGTAACATTCATGATATATACATGATAACCCAAGAAGACAGGTACTTTAACTTCCTTTTCCAACCCACTGTCTCTTTGACCTCACAGTTTTTATGGACACTCTGCAGCTTGAAGAGGTAATGACTTGCCTATGGTTACAGAGACACTCCTTGTTTAAGAGGACATAGCAGACAAAATTAGGATAGATAGACTTGATTACTATTTGCTGTAGATAAGTCTTGAACTTTTTCTGGGTTGATTGACATCTTAATTTTTTCCTTAAATATAAAGCTTCCCTAATTTCAATTGGTCTGTGAAAATATTTTGCCAAATAGAAAGTACTTTGCAAATGGAAAGAAGGGGGATACAGTGTAAGTATCTCCCAACTGGTTGAAAGAGAAAACATAAATTCCAATAATATCATTTTAGAATATCCCACTGGTCTAGATTTATTCAAAGAAGTCTGGCCTAATACCCCAAAATTACCCTTTAACTACCTCTGACCCATGTGAAATCCTCTGTGTTCTCTCAGATGGACAACCTATAATATATTTCTCCTTTGAACTACTTTATACTGAAAATAATATACATACCTCAGTGTTATAGGAAACTGCACTGTTGAACACATAAGGCTTGTCTAATTTCTCTTGAACTTTGTATCTCTCTTGCCCCATCAAACAGATGACATAGTTTGCCCCTGTATTACATGCAAATCATGTACAAGTTCCACCACTTGGGCTTGCATATTATCCAATGATTTCAAACAATGGCAAGTGAGGTATATGATAATAACTAGCCATAAATCTTACTAGAAATTAAATTCAAACCCAGTGAACATTGGATATAAGCATTTCTAATGTATTTTTCTTCAAATTTAGCTCATATGACTAAAAAAAAAAAAAGACCAGTGGGACTGTTTAAAGGCACCAAAATCATGTAGTTCTAGGAGATGGGCATTCTGGTCCACAGGGTTCATTAATTATCAGAAACTAAAGCAAACAGAATTCACACATGCAAAGTGATAAAAGAGATGGGTCTGACATAACAGCTTGATTGAACTGATTATCACTGGCACAATGAGCTACTTATCTATTTCAGAAACAAAATAATCCCCTCTGTCTCAAAACTCAGCTGCCCATAGTACTCACAAAAGGCTGCCCAGTTTTTTTCCCTTCAAACATTATGAGTCATACATTATAACCACTGATTCACAAAATAAGTTTTGTTGTTTCTTCCCTTGGCCACATAAAGGCTCCCCAAGAACAGTGAATAATCTGTCAGGTTATGATGAGCCTTCAAGAAGTTCTAGAAATTTCCTATTACTCCCTTCAGATATTTTGTAACACCCAACAGGAACATGCAGCTTTTTTAAATCAGAAGCTGTATCGGTTCCCACATTTTATCTACTATGTGATATAGAAGAACTAAGTTTATCATAATGTCAAAATAAATAATTTGGCCACGACATAACTTGGCTGGCTACATATTACATACGATGGCAAACCAACTCAAACCAACTTAGGTAAAATAAAGGTGGGGGAAAGGGGTAGGGAGTTAATTAGCTCACATGACAAGAGGTCATCTGATTTTATTTAGAATAGGTCCAGACAGTGGGGGTGGGGAAATGTTTAACAATATACTTATATTAATAATAATAATTATTATTATCTTTAATGGAGGGGGCCTGATTTCTGGCAATTGCTAATTTCAAGCTACCTACATGTCATGAGCCAGCTGACAAATTCCTGAAAAGTTAACAAAATTATGCTGATATGAATTAGCTCCAGAATACCACTAGATTCGGGGACTCAAATGATATCATAACTGCCCCCATCTCCCCTTCTGCTTCACTCCATCTGATGTCATTTGCAGATGGGTTCATTCTATATGGTGGCAAAGATAACAGCAGGGGGAGGAGGGGTTGCTCAGAAGGGCTGGAAATAGCTTGGCTTCCTATCTGCCCTGTAACAACCAAACACTATGGCAAAGGAATAAAATATTTTGATCACCCAGTTTTAGAACTAAAGAGAATGGGGGCAGCTACCTTCAAATCATTTGGATGAAGCAGGATTCATCCTTATGGGGAAAGATCCATTCTCCTAAGAAACTCTGTGCAGAGAAATATCATGAGGACCATCGAAGTTTCCATAGCTCTAAGATTAAATCCACAGTAAAAGTTTACTCTATTTCTGGGTATGTAAAACGGCTATAACTCCCTACCACATGTCCACTTCCGATGAAAATGCAGGGCAAAAGCTTAAGATACAAAATAATAAAATGTGTCTTGAAGAAAAATACCCTCTTGCAACATAAAGAAGCTATCTTCAGTCATGGATAGATACAAAATGGGAAGATATATAATTGCTGCATAAATTTATTAATGGAAGCGCTAATGTCATAAATCGTACATCTCTATTTGACACACAATCTTTTATTTTCCTTTCAATGAGGAAGAAAAAATAAAGGAATGGAACTGGTAATATTGCTTGCAACTGAATTAGATTTTTCTGCCAGAGAAAGCTGTTTAGAAAAAGCTATTTGAAAAAGCAAAATAGTACTCACAAAAGGGTATTAATGAGCCCAACCAGGAGGAAATAGCCTCCAACAATACAAACAAATGTTTGCAAAACCTCTTTCAGGACTGAAAGCCAAAGGGATGCTTTGAACTTTCCATCTTGGCAGAAACTCTTTCACCTGCCAGCTGAGTACAAGAGCCAGTTGAAATTTTAGAATGAGAACCCTTCACTTGCACAAGTCTTACTGAGGATTCACGAGACAAGACCTCAGCAGCTCTGGGTTTAGAAGAAAACCAATATATCCTGCCCTCAAACTGCGAGGCATTTTAGGAACAAGATACAGGCTGTGCTCTGTGTTTGGTTCGCACCTTGGCCGCCGTGAACATCGTAATATAGAGTTAAAAGTCAATTCCAAGACAAGGAAGGATCAAGTTAACTCTGAGCCTTTAGCCTGGATAGCTCTTTCACTGCTTGTCCATGGTTTTTTCTTTCGTTTTTCTGTTTTAATCTTATTTATTTATTAACAAAAGAACAAGAAAATGGCAGGAAAATGGCAAAGAAAAACTGAGCTTTTTCCCCCAAGAACAAAGGTGAGTTAAGGCTATCTTTCTGAGGTTTCTCTGTAACACTAAACCGAGTCCATTACAGGAATATGCCTGTTACAGCTTAACGTGCCACATGAGAGACTGAGCAGTTTGGTAAATGACATTCAGAATTCTCTTCATCAGTTCAACAAGTCCAGGCCCATTTAAGTATTTTTTTGGAACTATCACCATGTTGCCCAAGCGCTTAGCCAGCCCACTAGAGGACAGGGGAAAACCGGGCGGTGGGGGGGGTGGGGGGGGCTCGGATTAACTCAACTGTCACGAATTGTTTTCCCTGAAGAAGGGACTTCCTTGCAGCGATTTAACACTAAAACCATCCCTTCCACGTGGTGTATCAGATTAATGAAGGAAGCGAAAGGGACAAATGCTGCCTGCTCTGAGCAAGAGGAGGGTCTTAAGATATAAACATTTCACTTCCAGGGATGAGATGGTCATGTTGACGAGAAAGTAATCTTTCACCTTCAATTTCAATGGCACACTGCAAGGAATGCTAAATGCCAGTTCTCTCATCAACACACCATCACATTAACATGTGTGTTAATAAATCCAAGGTCCCATACTATGCAGCCATATGGATAAATAAATGGCATACAGGTAAGTAGTATTTTCAATAGGATAATAGTTTTTGTGTTTTTTTTTTTATTTATTTTATTTTATTTTTTTAAAGATTTTTATTTATTTATTTGACAGAGAAATAGAGAGAGAGCACAAGTAGGCAGAGCGGCAGGCAGAGGGAGAGGGAGAAGCAGGCTCCCCACTGAGCGGGGAGCCGGACGTGGGGCTCGATCCCAGGATCCCAGGACCCTAGGATCATGACCTGAGCCAAAGGCAGCCGCTTAACTGACTGAGCCATCCAGGCGCCCCCAATAGGATAATAGTTTTAACAGGTCAGGGATGAGGTAACAGTTTTTTTTTTTTTTTTTT